>NW_026020020.1:2852868-3084628 GCF_900185275.1 Solanum verrucosum
GGTTCCTTATTATCTGTTTTGATTTAGTTGTTAGGATGATCGGGGGTCTTGTCCCGGCATCCCTCTTTGTTTTTGAGGCTTCATAGACGAGTAGTTATAGTTCTTTAGTCTTTCCGTTTTTTCAGTTGTTACGTTAAGACTTGAGTTGGTATTTTGGCTAACTTTAATATCTCTTTAAGTTATTGCATGAGTTATATCTTGAGACTGTTTCTTATGGTTAAGTTTTCGCTGAGTAAGTAAGCTAGGCCAAGGGTTCACTTAGGGCCAAAAATGGTTCTTGAGTGTCAGTCCCACCCAGGGTGTAGGCTTGGGGCGTGACAATCCAACCCACCGGGCCGTATGGGAACCTACCACTAACATCTAGGAAGAGAGACTTCATATCCTAATAGCTAAAACATACAGAAGATTAATGAAAAACAGAGATAAAATAATCAAAGGGTTTTGATAAATAAAACTTTTAAACAATTTCGGGTTAAAACTTGTAAAGTAATTAACATTCCCAAGATCTAGTCTAAATAGGTACAAAAGCTATTAAGAGTACAAATTAGACATAATAATAGAAGGCAGCTCCCACCATGCGGAAGGAAAAGTAGAAGTCGTTGGAGAATTTCTTCGTATTCACCTAATGAAACATCACCAACCTGCATCCAGACTATGCCAAAAAAGCATAGCGAGAGTAGTATGATTACAAACCACACATACTGGTAGGCATCATCCGTCAACCCAACACCCACCACAGAACATAAGAAAATCAACTAGTAAGAATATGTCATAAGCCACTCGCTCTTCCACCTTTACCTCACTTGAATACCTCTGAAATTACACTAGTACTTCGTACTACTAACCACCTCCTCATTCAACCACTCACTAGTTTCTTGATCATAGCCTAGACATTCTAACCCTCAGAAGAGACCACGAATGTAACTACAAACATTTCGACTAACCACCCACTGTATACCATTATTTCCTCGTTTATATTACCCCGCCTTCGTCACGTGGTACATTATATCAATCCTGCTAACTATTAACCACGAACCCCCTTTTTCATCTTTAGAAATATTCTACGTGTCACAGGGAAATGCTCGAATCTCATAACTAGCTCTACTTCTTGCCCTCGCAATCTAACTAGGTCATCATAGTCACTTACAACTAGGGTAGAACAATCATTCAAATCTCACTTACGAACAACACACAATTCATCATTACGAGATGCACAAGTATTTCAAGTCATTGGTCCTCTCAAGGGACCCAAACCCAAACTGTTAGCATACCGGAACGTGGTACCTGATCTAATGTTTATGCCGAAATGTGGCAACCGATCCCATAGTTATGCCGGAACGTGGCAATCGATCCAAGTTAGTGTGTCGGAACACAACACCCGATCCACAATCACAATCACAATGTATATCATCACAATCATACAACAAGAGTGATTCATATCATGTAGTTTTCCATTCATACTTATTTACATTAGGTGTGATCAACAAGCTTCGTTCACATACATGCACATATTATAATGACACAAGAACAAACATACATTACACAATCATAGAATAACAACCATCACCGATAAATTACTCATCGACGTATATCATATAAGCATTATTCCAACCATACTTAGCCCTAGTTCATTTTCTAAGGCTTCTTCCTAAGATTTAATCATATTTCGTTCGGTGCACGAAGGCGTACGGATAAATCCTACCATATATTTACATATATTACGCAGTGGGCACAGATTTATAACTACTAAATTCATAAAACCTAGCCTACCTGGGTGCCAAGCAATTGCACGGAGTTTTGGTCTTCTATTCTTGTTTCCGGGACTCGTTATGGTGGTGTTGACCGGAAATCCGCAATCCGTCGACATTCTTTCGCTAGAAATCTCACTCTCCATCTTTCCGAAGCTTGGAGCAGCTTTTGGGGGTTTCTAGGGTGTTTTACGACTAATTTATGTATTTTGGGAAGAAGGAGGAAATAAGAATTTATGTTACTTACATTCTGCCTCGCCTATCCTGCCCTGGAGACTATTTTACCGCTGTGGCGCTGCCGCCCTAGCGGCATCTGGCCCGCCCTGGCGGGACAGTGGCTCAGAATTTCTCGAATTTTTTCTTTTCCTAATTAATGACGGTTCGGGTCATTAATATATATATATATATATATATATATATTATGCCTTAGGTTAAGTTACACATTATAATTCTCCTTTTATAGGTCTTGCTAAAATTTACCAAAAAAAAATTAAAAATATACATGACACAAAAAGCATAATTACACCAAAGGTATTTTTAGTTGGTTGGGAGGTAATATAAACATATGTTTCTATTTCTCTACTCCTTTCTGCTTGAGTGTTGGTATTTAAAAATGTTATTTTTGCCAAATCAATAGGTAAAGAAGAGATTGTACATTATACCAAAAGAAACAAGGTCCAGTAACTTTGCTAATTAAAGGCGAAATTAGAAATCAAAGTGAGAAAACCAAGGATTTCTTTGGAGAAGTATTCTTCTTTTTAAAGAATTCGCCAAGTAGGATTAAGATATCACTTTAAGAATTTGCACTTCTTATTTAGTATAAAATTTATAACTCAAACATGTTTCTTAATCCTAATAGTTAGGTAATTTTTTAAAATTTTGTGGTTAGTAAAATTGGGTTACACGTGCAATTAGATTACAATTTTACCGTTATACTTGATCAACATGTAATAAATACAACATCTAATCTAATTAAATAATAATAAAAATGTATTATCTCTTCAAAATTAATATGTATAAATGTAAAATCACTAAATTATCCACACAAAAAAAGAGAGGGCACTCTCTGACATTCATATTCCAACTAAAAGATAATGACACTTATTATGTTTCCAGTCAAATTAATGAAATGTTACAGAAATTCATGGGGTGAGAATTGAGGTGAATGTATCCATAATAAAAATAATGGCATTTATTATGGCTTGGAATATGTATCTTTGTATATATTATTTTGTATTGTTTCTGTTCAAAGTAGAATATTAGTCTGAGGTGAATCTATCCACATGAATAAAAATGGATAGAAATAAAAAGAGTGTTTAAAGTTAGATTACAATTTTTCTCTTATATTTAATTAAAATAAAGTACTTAATCTAATTTAAATATTAGTAATTGCATTTAAATTTACATGACATTTGTGAATCTGTAGATATTCAAAAGTCCAATTTAAATGTAACCCTTAATGAGTTACCCATTAATAAAATTCAAGTGTGCGCTATTCATTGCTAAATAGTTTGGAGAATAGGAAGAATTGCATTGAATAATTAAATGTAGACTAATTAATTAGGAGAAATAAATAGTTTGGAGAATAGGAAGAGTTGCATTGAATAATTAAATGTAGGCTATTGAAAGAAAAGGTTCAAGGAATGCAAATTAAAAATAGCTATAAAAAGGCAGGAAAAGATTCTTGAATTCTTACTCACCATTTTTATAGGCTCTTGCATAATTTTATTTATTAATTAATTTCATCTTCTTTTTGTTCTTGAAGAGAAAGCAACAATTTGAGAGGATGAGAAGTACCTAGAGCTATCGGTGTCTAGAGTTCGATTAGCCAGTAACATCAACTGCACTAAACAAAGTTCAACACAAATTTATTATAATGCACAATGTTTATGTATTATTGTATATGAAAATTGAGACACATATATTATTATTATTATTATTATTATTATTATTATTATTATTATTATTATTATTATTTTGACATGTAATATTTTAATTTTAGCATTCAAATAATCTTGTTATACTTTTGGCAGTTGTTTCTATTTTATATGTAAAAAGAGAATTGATATGTTCTTTAATTTCTCTATTTTAGTAAGAATAAGCTTGAATTTTTTAAAACCAATATATTTAACTACTATACACTCCCTCCATCTCAATGAAATTTTTTGAACAAATTAACATGGAATACACGTGTCCAGATACTAGTAGTTAAAAAAAAATGGAAGTTTAAAGATGATACTCATCCATAAGACCATAACTAGGGACTAGTACATCATATTCATCCCACAAATTTCTTTTCTTACGCTAGAGAAATAGGCAATGTCTGCTTAAGTTGTTTTTATTGAGCAAAAGTGACACAAATTTGATAAGTTGAAATTCATCTTGACTTGTTCTTAACTAATTTTTTTCTTTCCTTTTTTTTTTAGATAAGTATCAAAAACTCACATAAACTATCTCAGTTTTTGAGTTTCATACTCAAACTATTGAGAGTGTGAATTTTAACCTAAACTATCACTTACTAGTTTGAGAAACACATCCCTCTCTTTTATTGCATTCTCTTCATGGTGTGTGTACCACACTCTCCTTTTATTTTAAAAAAATTGTCACATCACACTCCGCATGGACAAAACATTGCACCTTGATAAAAATTAAATAAATTATTAGCTTAGTTAAAATTAAAGATTTAAGAGTTATTAACCCAAAATAATAATATTTTTTTATAAAATAAAAAGTAAAATATTTTTCATACCCCTCTCCATCACTTCCTCTCACCGTACCCCCCTCCCCCCGCCATTTTTTAGTTTTTTTTGTTAAAATTTCTTCTATAAAACTATTTAATTTTTTTTACTTCATCTCTCCCTCTCCCTCAAAATAGATATTATTTTATTATTTTAAATAAATAAAATAATATCAATATTTTTTTTTGGAATGAGTGGGTGTTATGGGGGGGGGGGGGGGGGGGGCAAGGGAGGGGTGAAGTATGAATTTTTTTTAAAATATTTTATAAAATAAATTTCAAAAAATAAATTTTACTTTTTGAAAAAACAATTGGGATATTAATACTTGAATGTTTAATTTTTAATCAATACTAATAGTTTATTATTTAATTTTTGTCAAGGTAAAATAATTTATCCATGTTGAATGTAATGTGTCAATGTTTTTGCAAATAAAAGAGTGTAGTAAACACACCACTGAGGTGTGTTTCTAAAACTGATAAGTGATAGTTTACGCATGAAACTCACACTCCCAATTATTTAGGTATAAAACTCAAAAAAAGTATATAGTTTAGGTGTGTTTTTGATACTTTATCTCTTTTTAAAAAATAAAAATAAACATTTAGACCCATGTTATACAAAATTCTAATTATTTATAGTAGGGGGTGAAACAAAGTGGGAACAACCACCGCGATGGTCAATTTTGGCGTAAAAATATATCAATCTATCCATGCCCATAATAAAATCAAAGTATAGCATCTCTAGTTCTATCAAATATATATGGGTCTAACGACCACCATTCTCTACTATACAACCACCGTAAAGCCACTTGAAAACAAAAGACTCACCAACTAGAGTAGATATTGTTGTGTTTGAAAGAATCAAAGAGTCATGCGGAAGCTTACAATTGCAGATAATATCAACGATAAGTCATATGACAAAAACTTACTAAAAATGAAAATGTTATTATATGATTTGGCTAATTAGCCTACATATTTAATAACCAATAAAAACATAAAAATTGTAGAAAGAAAACCTCTCCATAAACAAAACTCTTAGGGCCTGTTTGGAAAGTCAACCTAATAACTGAATTTTGTGTAATTGGATGTAATTACACTGTTTGACATGCTTGGTTGGCCGTGTAATTACTTGGTCAGCAGGTAATTGCGAGTAATTGGTAAGAGGTAATTGCACTCTCCAATTCTGAGAGAGGGGATGTGAATTCCTGGTAATTACATGGTGTAATTACAAGTTGTGATATTTTGTAAATCTATATGACTCATATTCCAATGAAGAAATATTCTGAAACCAAGGACACAACTTCTTTAATTGACGTAGAGGGGGATGTCTTAATCAACAATGTTCAGAAAATGGGGACACGAAACTAGAGCAAACAACAGACTGAGACTCCCACTCATCAAGGATGTACAGATCATCAGATACATGTCGTTTACCAATAATTACCTGATTTATCTTAAGATAAAGAAACAGGCAATGATCGAGAAAAAATGAAATATAACAATTAAGGTATATGTATTTACTGACAAAGATCAAATTAAAAATCAATTTTGGTAGGCTTAATACATATGATAGGGCAATAGAGGAGGTTGACTTAACAATTCCAAATCCAACACTTGTACAAATAGTTCCATCAACTACAGTGACTAGAAAGGGAGCTTTGTGTTATTGAATGCTAGAAAAATATATTGGAATTATCAATTATATGATTTGTGGCACCTAAATCAATCATCCATTCATTTGAAGAAGTGATACGATATGTTTCATCTAACTTAGCAATTTTAATAGCCGAAGTGAATTTATTCAATGATTCTTGATATTGAGAAAATTTTGCAAACTCATGTGTTGGAATTGAAATTATTATATCAAAAAATGAATTATCCGTAGTAACGAAATGCATTCTCTTATTGATCATTCTATTAATGAAATAGTAGTACCACTTATCCTCAACAAGTATTTTCAAAAGAAACCAATTCAGTAATGCAATTTCTTAAAAGAGATCAAACAAAACCTTGATGTAATAAAGCTCAAATGTATATATTTGAACAATGAAACAAAATCTTGTACTTTCACGATATCAGACCGAAACTTCAAGAAGAGGCAAACTACATATTAAAGATGAAACCCAGAAAAACCAAATATCGATCGAAAACACCAAAAAATAATTTACCAAACTCCTCAGATGTTGGTTGAAAGAAGAATGAGACAATAACTAGATCTCTTAGCCGGAAACAAGTGACTTTCTCAGATGATGGTCGGAAATAACAATAGATGACAGAAAAACAAGATCTACATAAATCAAAGACGATCTAAACAGATATACCACTTGCCTTCACACACACGTCGAGAAAGTGTGAATAGAATGGAGTCACCGGAATATGAGACTCACCATGTTAATTTTAATGTAATATTCATAAGAAAATTACTATTAACTTCTAGTGATGAAACAGTGTATCTTGGTGTAACACCTCAAAAATTAGACCTAGAAAAAAATTGCAGAAACTTACCTGAACTAGTGAACCACGACAGGGTTCATAGACCATAATTGGGTCCACGATCCGTTGACCTACCCGTGGTCTGGAGTTAAACTCCACCAGGCCTAGACGTCAGACCAGGAGGGCCTCACAGGCCGTGGTCTTGACGACGGACCGTGGTGGCATCTGTAGTATTGAACCAGTAGGCCCCAAGCCTTTCCCTCAGACCCCCAACCCCCCGCCCAAGTAAGGACCACGAGGACCTTCACGGTTTGTGGTCCTAAAGATGGGTCGTGGGGGAGTCCATGAAGATCAACCAGTAGGCCCCCAAACCTGAGCCTCCAGAGCTCAGCCCAAGTGAGGACCACAGGGACCTTCACGGTCTGTGGTCTTCCTCACGGGCCGTGGTAGGGGCTCGTGGATAGGACTCTCAGGAACAGTAGCCACTGTCCAAGGACCACGACCGGTCCGACGGTTTGTGTTCTCTTTCACGGTCCATGAAAGTGACCGTGGTCAGTCCCGTCAGAACATTATGTAAGGTTATTTCGGTCTTTTACCCTATTTGTTTGGCACCTAAACTTTGTCGTTTAACCCCTAAACTACTTGGTTTTGGTTAGTTCTAGCCTAGAAACATAACTAGAACTTACCTAAGTCAAATCATTCATCAAAACATAGAAACATAGAGCATAGAGAGAAGAAAGACGTGACCAAACCCTAGTTCAAGAGCGCAACAAGGTTCCATCAGTTCTAGCCCCGAAATTGAAAGATTTCTCCGTGGAATCCGTCACCAGGCATGTGGGATTTCACTAGTGGGTTCCTTTCATCCATTAGGTCCCTAGATTCCAGTCAAATTCTTGATTTCCTTATTATCAACTAGACATAGGGTTTCTAGAATTATAGCAGATTTTTATGAATTAGTTTCTTAATGTTCCAAATCAGTTTATCATGACTTTTAGCATGTTTTAGTATAACTTCCTTCATAAATTCAGAACCCTAGCTATGTAGTTCTTTAGTTCATGAATTATAATTTCTAGGTCAACTATTTCAGATAATTCAGATAATTCATACATACATTCCTCAGTTTCGAATGTGTCATTACCAGTATATTAATGTTGCATTCTCAGATTTTTGCATGTTAGTATTTGAGTTATCCAATGCTACAGTATTTCAGTTAAAATGTGTTAAATTACTTAATCACTTGGGAGAAGCTTAATACCGAGTGGACTAGGGTCATACACCCTGAAGTCCTCAAACTACGTTCACCGTAGGTTGTAAGTCCCCTATGTGGGCATCATTTCAGTGATCATGCCAGCATGCCTCTATACCTTTTTCCAGGTATATTGGGTCCTCTCGATGGGGCATATATAGCGGACTCCACATTTAGCTCATGTGGTTTTATGTCGGTTATTAGTAGCTCCCTTACAGTTCAGTCAGGCTCTATTGCATTGTCCATGTTATTAGTATAGTTCAGTAATTAGTCTCAGCATGTTACAAACTTGGTCATTGCATTCAACATTTCATGTTCAGTATTCTCAGTTGTATCATGCTTATATCATGTCATTGCTCAGATTTATGCTTTGATTCATTTATGTTGTTATTCAGTTTTATTTTGTCTTAGTACCTTTCAAGTACTGACGAATACTCTGCGCTACATTTTCTCGTGATGTAGGTTTAGGTCCTCAGCAGTTAGATCACGCATAGATCGGTTCCCGATCTTCAGCTCAGTAGCATCTGTGGTGAGTCCTCATTCTTCGAGGACTAGTGACATGATTATTTTCTCACTTTTAGTTTTAGTTTCAGTTTTTCTAGATCTAGCTGGGGCATGTCCCAACATTTCAAGTATGTAGAGGCTTTATTTAAGACATAGTTAGAGTCAACTATAGTGTTAGAGTTTTATTTTTCATTTGTACTAAAACTCACAGTTTTCATATATTCAGATTTAGTATATGGGTATTCCGTATCATTTCAGATTACTTACATGATTTAGCTTCTGCACAGTATGTATTACTTTAGTTTATCTTTAGTATGCTTATAATTATGCCAGCAGGGTTAGCTTGGGGTTATTCGTGATCCTAGGTCCCATGTCCGCGTCCAAGGGGTAGCCTTGGGGCATGCTAAACTTTGTATCGGAGAATTAGGTTTAAATGTCCTAGGATATATGAAAAGCCGCACTAAGTAGAGTCCTTTTCATGGGTGTGAAGTGCACCATATCTAATGAGAAAGAGGCTACGAAGTGATTTAGGAAAACTTCAATTTCTTTGTTACTCTTACCGTGCGTAAGGTACGATCGAATTCCTCGTTCTAATCCTTCGTTATGGCTTTCAAATCATGCCACCTCGTAGAGCTTACGACAGGAATGTGAATGCCAGGTATGCAAACGAAACTCCTCGAGTCCCAGATCAGGAAGTGTCAAATGCTGAATTTTGGAACGCTATTCAATTGTTGGCTCAGAGTGTGACCAACCAGAACAATCAGCAGGCTCCAGGTCCGACAAATGCTAATATTGGGTCAGTTGAAGATAGAGTTCATGATTTCGTCAGGATAAATCCGTCTGAGTTCTTAGGATCGCAAATTGGTGAGGATCCCCAAAGCTTCATTGATGAGGTCAAAAAGATCTTTTGAGTGATGCAGGTAACTGAAAAATGATCGGGTTGATTTGGCATCTTACCAGCTTAAGGATGTAGCTCATATCTGGTATACTCAGTGGAAAGAGAACAGAGGTACAGTTGCAGCTCATATCAGCTGGGATTGCTTTAGCGAGACCTTTCTAGATAGGTTTTTCCCAAGAGAGTTAAGGGAGGCAAAAGCGCAGGAGTTTATGAATTTGAGGCAGGGTTTGATGACAGTCCAAGAGTATGGGCTCAAGTTCACCCAACTCTCCAGGTATGCTCCTCACATAGTTGCTGACTCTAGGGCTCAAATGAACAAGTTTTTGTATGGGGTCTCCGATCTTATGAAAACAGAGTGTATGAATGCCATGTTACTTGAAGATATGAATATCTCTAGGCTCATGACTCATGCTCAACAAGTTGAGGGTGATAAGCTTAGAGAACAAGCTAAGGCTAATAAGAAAGCTAGGAGAAGTAAATATGACTATTCCCAACAGAAATCGAGTGGTGGAAATCGCTCGCAGTTCCAACAAAAGTCTTCGACTCCGGCACCTTCATCAGCTAGTGTTCGATCCTCCAAGTTCCGAAATGATCAGAAAGGTAGGGCATCAAGCTTTAAGTCTCAAGGTAGTATTTCAGGCACCAGAACGTTCCCAACTTGTCCAAAGTGTGGTAAGAATCATCCGAGCGAGTGTCTTATAGGAAAGGAAGGATGTGCTTTGGCTGTGGTCATTCTGGTCATATAGATTGAAGGATTGCCTTTCTAAACAGAGTCATGGAGGAAACAATGGTAGAGCTCAGTCCACAACTTCAACAGCACCAGCAGGTCGCCCGACTCAGCAGGGTAATTCATCTGGTATAGGTGATGGTCAGTGCTAGAAAAGGTTTTATGCTCTCCAGGCTCGCCAAGATCAGGAAGTTTCTCCTGATGTAGTCACTGATACGTTACGAGTCTTTGATCTTGATCTTTATGCATTACTAGATCGAGGGGCTACTCTTTCCTTTGTAACTCCATATATAACAGTCAAATTCAGTGTTAGTCCAAAAAATCTCTCAGAACCCTTCTCAGTCTTTACTCCAGTCGGTGACCCAGTTATAGCTAGACCGTTATACAGAAATTGCCCTGTCACAGTCTCCCAAAAAGTCACCTCAGCAGATCTTGTAGAGTTAGAAATAGTAGACTTTGATATCATTCTAGGCATGGATTGGTTACATTCCTGTTATGCCTCAGTCGATTGTAGAACTAGGATTGTTCGTTTTCAGTTTCCAGATGAACCAATCTTAGAATGGAAGGGTAGTAGCTTAGCGCCTATGGGTCGATTTATTTCTTACCTTAAGGCCAGAAAGATGATTTCTAAGGGGCATCTCTATCATCTTGTTCGGGTTAAGGATTCAAGCTCTAAAACCCCAACTCTTGAGTCAATCCCTATAGTTAATGAGTTCCTAGAAGTGTTTCCAGAAGATCTTCCTAGAGATCCTCCTGAGAGGGAAATCGACTTTGGAATTGATCTTATTCCGGACACCCAACCTATTTCTATTCCTCCTTACATAATGGCTCCAACTGAGCTTAAGGAATTAAAGGAGCAGTTGAAAGACCTTCTAGATAACGGCTTCATCAGACCTAATATTTCCCAATGGAGTGCACCAGTATTGTTCGTGAAGAAGAAAGATGGTTCTCTTAGAATGTGCATCGATTATAGGAAGTTGAACTAGGTCACAATCAGGAATAAGTATCCCATCCCCAGGATTGATGACTTGTTTGACCAACTTCAGGGTGCTAGTCATTTCTCAAAGATAGACCTCAGATCGGTTATTAACAGCTCAGAGTTAGAGATAGTGACATTCCCAAGACAGCCTTCAGAACTCAATATGGTCATTATGAATTTGTAGTTATGTCATTTGGACTAACCAATGCTCCTGCAGCTTTCATGGATTTGATGAACAGAGTGTTCAAGCAGTATTTGGACTTGTTCGTTATCGTCTTTATTGATGATATCCTCATTTACTCTAGGAGTGAGGAAGAACATGCGAATCATTTGAGGGTTGTTCTGCAAACTCTCAAAGATCGCCAGTTATTCGTTAAATTCAACAAGTGTGAGTTTTGGTTGGAATTCGTCTCTTTCCTTGGGCATATTGTGTCTAGTGAAGGGATCTGAGTGGATTCACAGAAAATAGAAGTAGTGAAACAATGGCCCATACCTACCTATCCTATAGATATCAGAAGTTTCTTGGGTCTAGCGGGTTATTACAGAAGGTTCGTGGAAGAATTTTTGTCCATAGCCTATCCATTGACTAAGTTGACTCAGAAAAAGGTTAAGTGGTTAGATGATTGTGAGAAAAGCTTCGTAGAACTGAAAACTAGGTTGACTACAACTCTTGTTTTGACTCTACCAGAGGGTTCAAATGTTTATGTGATCTATTGTGATTCCTCAAGAGTCGGCCTAGGTTGTGTATTGATGCAATGAGGTTAGGTTATAGCTTATGCTTCTCGATAACTTAAGGTGCATGAGAAAAACTATCCAACTAATGACCTCAAGGTAGCAGCGGTGGTGTTTGAACTTAAGATTTGGAGACATTACTTGTATGGTGTCCATGTAGATGTGTTCACAGACCATATGAGCCTTCAGTATGTGTTCACCCAGAAAGAGTTGAATCTTTGCTAGAGAAAATGGCTTGAGTTCCTTAAAGATTATGATATGAGTGTGCATTACCATCCTGGTAAGGCCAATGTGGTAGCAGATGCTCTTAGCAGACTATCTATGGGTAGTGTAGCACATGTTGTGGAAGAAAGAAAGGATCTAGCAAAGGATGTTAACAGACTCGCTCGCTTATGAGTTCGTCTTATGAGCCTATCAAATGGTGGTGTAACAGTTCAGAATGGGGCAGAATCTTTATTGGTAGTGGAGGTTAAGGAAAAGCAAGACAGTGATCCTATATTGCTTCAACTAAAGGGTGCAGTCCATTAACAGAGAGTTGAGGTTTTCTCCCAAGGGGGAGATGGTGTGCTTCGTTATCAGGATCGATTATATGTCCCTAAGGTGGGTAAGTTGAGACAACAGATTCTTGCAGAAGCCCATAACTTCATATACTCTATTCATCTAGGTGCCACTAAGATGTACCGTTATTTGCGGGAAGTCTTTTGGTGGAATGGTATGAAAAGGGATATAGCGGATTTTGTGACCAAGTGCCCTAATTGTCAGAAAGTGAAAGTAAAACATCAGAAACCAAGAGGTATGACTCAAGAGATCGATATTCCTACTTGGAAGTGGGAAGTGATCAACATGGATTTCATCATAGGTTTACCTCGTACTCGCCGACAGCGTGAGTCCATTTGGGTGATTGTTGATAGAGTTACTAAGTCTGCGCTTTTTGGCTATCAAGACTACAGATTCGGTGGAGGACTACACCAAGATTTACATTAATGAGATAGTAAGGCTGCATAAAGTTTCTTTGTCTATCATCTCAGATATAGTTCCTTAGTTTACCTCTCATTTCTGGAAGTCATTTAAGAAAGGTCTTAGTACTCAAGTTAATCTTAGCACAACATTTCATCCGCAGACAGATGGTCAGGCAAAGCGTACCATTCAGACCTTAGAGGACATGTTGAGAGCTTGTGTGATCGACTTCAAGGGTAGTTGGGATGATCACCTTCCTCTTATAGAATTCGCCTACAACAATAATTACCATTCCAACATTCAAATGGCCCATTATGAGGCATTGTATGGACGTAGAAGTAGATCTCCATTTGGTTGGTTTGAAGTAGGTGAAGCAGCCTTGATAGGGCCAGATTCAGTTCATGATGCTATGGAGAAGGTGCAACTCATTAGAGATAGACTTAAAACAGCCCAGAGTCGCCAGAAGTCCTATACAGATGTAAGGAGAAGGGAGCTAGAGTTCCAAGTTGATGATTGAGTTTTCCTGAAAGTGTCGCCTATGAAATGGGTGATGAGATTTGGCAAGAAAGGAAAGCTCAGTCCTAGATATGTAGACCCTTACAGGATCTTGAAAAGGGTTGGTAAAGTGGCTTATGAGTTAGAATTGACAACAGAACTAGCAATAGTGCATCCAGTTTTTCACATTTCGTTGTTGAAGAAGTGTGTGGGTGACCCAACATCTATAGTACCTTTAGAAAGTGTGGTTGTGAAGGATAGTCTCAATTATGAAGAGGTACCAGTTGAAATCCTTGATCGTCAGGTCCGAAGGTTGAGAAACAAAAAAGTTGATTCAATCAAGGTTTTGTGGAGGAGTCAGTCCATAGAGGGAGCTACTTGGGAAGCAGAAGCTGAAGGCTAAGTACCCTCACCTCTTCCCTTTCGATTCCATTCCAGCTTGAGGTAATAGTTCCTCTTCAGTTTTCCAATCATTCATGTGGAGTTTCAGTCGTAGCATCATGTTCCTTCAATTTGTACTTGCATTTTCAGCGTAATTACAAGTTCTTGGAACTTAGTTCAGTCAGAAAACAGCTCCCAGTGTTTAGTGGTAGGGTTTGTAGCACTTTCCCTCCATTTCAACTAGTTTAGCCTTCATTCGAGGATGAATATTCCCAAGGGGGAGATATTGTAACACCTCAAAAACCAGACCTAGAAAAAAATTGCAGAAACTTACCTAAACCAGTGAACCATGACAGAGTTCACGGACCGTGATAGGGTCCACAGTACGTTGACCTGCCCGTGGTCTGGAGTTAAACTCTTCCAGGCCCAGACGTCAGACCACGGGAGCCTCCACGAGCAGTGGTCTTGATGACAGATCGTGGTGGCGTCCGTAGTTTTTAACCAATAGGCCCCAAGCCTTTCCCTCAGACCCCCCCCCCACCCAAGTAAGGACCACGAGGACCTTTACGGTCCGTGGTCCTGAAGACGGGTCGTGGGGGCGTCCGTGAAGATCAACCAATAGGCCCCAGACCTGAGCCTCCAGACCTCTGCCCAAGTGAGGACCACGAGGACCTTCACGGTCCGTGGTCCTCCTCACAAGCTGTGGTAGGGGCTCATAGACAGGAACCCAAGACCAGTAGCCACTGGCCAAGGACCACAACTGGTCCTACGGTCCGTGCTCCCTTCACGGTCCTTAAAAGTGGTTGTGGTCAGCCCCGTCAGAATTTTAAGTAGGGTTATTTCGGCCTCTTCCCCTATTCATTGAGCACCTAAACTACATCGTTTAACCCCTAAACTATGTGGTTTTGGTAAGTTTTAGCCTAGAAACATAACTAGAACTTACCTAAGTCAAATCATTCATCAAAACATAGAAACATAGAGCATAGAGAGAAGAAAGACGCGACCAAACCCTAGTTCAAGAGCGCAACAAGGTTCCATCAGTTCTAGCCCCGAAATTGAAAGATTTCTCTGTGGAATCCGTCACCAGGTATGTGGGATTTCACTAGTGGGTTCCTTTCACCCATTAGGTCCCTAGATTCCAGTCAAATTCTTGATTTCCTTATTATCAACTAGACCTAAGGTTTCTAGAATTATAGCAAATTATTATGAATTAGTTTCTTAATGTTCCAAATTAGTTTATCATGACTTTTAGCATGTTTTTGTATAATTTCCTTCATAAATTCAGAACCCTAGCTATGTAGTTCTTTAGTTGATGAATTACACTTGCTAGGTCAGCTATTTCAGATAATTTAGATAATTCATATGTACATGCCTCAGTTTTGAATGTGTCATTACCAGAATATTAATATTGCATTCTCAGATTTTTGCATGTTAGTATTTGAGCCATCCAGTACTACAATATTTCAGTTAAAATGTGTTAAATTACTTAATCACTTTGGAGAAGCTTAATACCGAGTGGACTAGGGTTAGACACCCTCAAGTCACAGAAATACGTGCCCCGTAGGTTGTAAGTCCCCTCTATGGGCATCATTTCAGTGATCACGCTAGCATGCCTCTATACCTTTGGTCGGGTATATTGGGTTCTCTTAATGGGGCGTATATATCAAACTCCACATTTAGCTCATCTGGTTTTATGTCGGTTATTATTACCTCCCTTACAGTTCAATCAGACTCTATTGCATTATCCATGTTATCAATATAGTTCAGTAATCAGTTTCAGCATATTACAAACTTAGTCATTGCATTCAACATTTCATGTTCAGTATTCTCAGTTGTATCATGCTTATATCATGTCATTGCTCAGATTTATGCTTTGACTCAGGTATGTTATTGTTCAGTTTTATTCTATCCGACATGCTCAGTACCTTTCAAGTACTGACGAATACTCTGCGCTACATCTTCTCGTGATGTAGGTTCAGGTCCTCAGTAGTGAGATCACTCATAGATCGGTTCCCGATCTTCAGCTCAGCAACATCAGTGGTGAGTCCTCATTCTTTGAGGACTAGTGACATGATTATTTTCTCACTTTTAGCTTTAGTTTCAGTTTTGCTAGATCTAGCTGGGGCATGTCCCAGCATTTCTAGTTAGTAGAGGCTTTATTTCAGACATAGTTAGATTCAGCTATAGTGTTATAGAGTTTAATTTTCATTTGTACTCAAACTCACATTTTTCATATATTTAGATTTAGTATATGGGTATTCCCATCATTTTAGATTACTTACATGATTCAACTTCCGCACAGTATGTATTGCTTCAGTTTATCTTTATTATGCTTATGAATATGCCAGCAGAGTTAGCTTGGGGTCATTTATGATCCTAGGTCCCGTGTCCGCGACTAGGGGTTAGCCTTGGGGCGTGACACCTGGCTTTGAAGATGACTCAACTTCAACTAGGTAGGGCTAACTAAGTTGAAGCCATAACCTTGGCTCTGATACCATGTTACAACAAAAGTATGGAGTAATTTCAATGTATATGAAGAAAAATAATGGTTATAATTGAGGTATAAAAAAGACTAATTGAGGTAATTAGATATCTAAATCCCTAAAAATCAACTTGAATATTATATACAAAAAATAGTATAATTTTACGATTCTCTAACACGCATGTTCCCTGCTTTCCTATATTATGAATTCTCCCTCATTTTTTTATTCCATGTTTTTTTTGCATTATCTAGGAGTTCATCAATTGTTATAGTTCTTTTTTAAATAAAAAATTCAAAACACATAAATATTGTTCAAGATATTATTCTTATTTTACTTGGTTTTTTCTACAAATTTTTGTGTTGTTAAACACTTTTAGCCCTATATATACATGAACTATGATTCTCTAATCGTTACTACTGTTGGCTAGATAACGGGCCATGTCAGTGAACCATTTGCAAAGGAAAAAAAGTAAAGAGTAAAAAAATGAGGAATCTCTATCATCTTTGTTGGAAAATTTTCTCCTAATTAGAGTTGAAGAAGGCATAATATTCACCGTATATTACTAATGGAATTGTAACTTCAGGAACAAAAAATTGCATGTTAAGCCCTTACTAGACCATTTATCCCAGTTCCTTGGGATTTAGTTTGTTGACTCTTTATATATCAGCTGAATTTATGAATATTAGATGAGAAGATGAGTACCAATTATCCCACTTTCTGTTGCATGCTGACCGCTTATTTCCCGGTGTATTGCTGCCACTAGAACAAACTTGATTAATTAAAGATGCTGCAATTGTACATTTGACTACCTTGAAGCTTGATTTCGAAGGAATCCTTTATTAGAAAGGCTTCAGAGTAGTGTAGAACTTGATGAACAATGCAAAAATAACCAAAAAAAAAAATAGAAATATATTGAAACTTTACCTTATAACTTGTGGAACAATTGTTAAGTAGATGATGTCGTGTGTCCTTTCGATCATGAAGGTCTGGTTCCTTTATAGGGGTGAATCCTTAGGGTTTTAATGCCTAAGAATCATTACCTCTTAATTTGCATTGAATGAGTAATTTAAATGACATTTAATTGTAAATTTTGTGCATTAACTTCTCCCTAGGGGTGACAAAATGGTGGATTTAATTGGATTGAGTAAAAATAGATTGGATCAGAATTCACACATATAAGGAATTTCACAAAGGGTGTTCAGAAATATCACAATAAAAACTGTTTTCGAAAAGTAGAATTAGTAAGATTTGAACACATGAGCAGTATCTCATTCCAAGGAGGTGGAACCACTGGGCTACAATAGCTTGTGGTGTTAAGGGTGTCCGAAATATGTTATTTAATCATTTCATGTGTCATTTTAGTTGAAGTATGATGAATATTCTTGATTATCATCTAGGAAAATGGTCTATCATTAGCATATTTCTTGATGCTTTCATGTTCTCTGGCCTAGTCCAACATTCATGATCATTCAGTGGATCCCCAACCTTAAAAAAACAATGCACAATTTTAATTTGAACATTCAATAACTATATATCTGGAGAAATTATGACCTACATGACTATAAGCGTGTGTTAGGATAAATTGTCTATTTCACATCCCTTCATATGTGTGAATGCGGGATGCTTTGTACACTGAATAAAGACTAACTTAATTACCCTTGGATGTTGAGGCAATTGCATTTGACACTAGCTTTCAAAAAAAATTATTGCCCCACTTGATGGCAGAGCGAACATTTCCCAATTCTCTAGCTGATTGGAACGACGAAAATTTCTTTGGCACCTAGTTGTTCTTGACCCAAGGTTTCTAAGTACAATATGACCTATAAAAAAATTCTGCCAACATAAATTAACAATCAAAAGAATAATGTATTTTTAAACTCAATAACATATATGTGGATTTTATATATCACAATAAAGGGGGAAATCACATAACCAAAAGCTGAAGAAAGCAACCATTCCTTTCTAGCTAGCAACAAAAAAATTCTTAATTAGACAAACAAATATAAAACACAATTGGCAGCATAAACTCTTGCATTATAAATGCTAAAATACCATCATATTCTCAATATAACGAACCTATAAAGAGGTCATTAAGAAAAGTTCTTTAACAATCTAGTAAAGATATAATGTCAAAACTAATAAAATATAAATGTTAGACAGAAAATAAATGAATTGAACCCATCTGATTAAAGCAAAAGTTGTATAAGATAACTTAAAAGAAAGTGACAAATTGCTTTACCTGTAAATTTAAAACATTAAAATGATTAGAAACAACATAACAATCCACCTAGTTCTTAATGATAAATCACCATCACTTCAAGTTTCTTTGATACCCTGCATCAAGTTAGTTTTATTAGTAAGATCACAACATAATAAATCATTATCTTTGTATCATATTGTCACGCCCCAAACTCGAGGGGCACAACTGGCTCCTAATGTCAAAACTCAAGCTCGAGCCGACCTTGCTGAACCATTTGCTACTAGGGCATGGCAGCCACACGCAATCAGGAAAATAAACAAGTATATCTCGGCTTAAAACTAAGCCCTCGGCCGGCAAGACCCTTGTCAACTGATATATAAAAGAAACAGCTACTCCCAGGAGATCATATAAATAAATAGACAACTAGCACAAAAGTCCTGATTGGGCCATCGAGGCCACCATGATATCCATACCAAAACTAAAAGCAGGTATATATCAATACAATACATCAAATAGCTCACAAGCTTCAGCAAACCAACAACATAGGCCAGTATGGCCATAATGTAGATATACACACCACACACTAGTCTGCAAGACTCTAAGAGTAGTAAAGATTAGCGGTACAGGGCCCCAGCCTACCCATAAAGATATATACAACAAAAGGTAACAAACCTCCTAACTCTGGTAGCTCCGGAGGAAAGGGGCTAGCCAATCGGATAAAAGTCAATCCTGTTGTTGAGGAGGTCTACTCAGTCGTCTGTCAGGACCTGCATGCATGAATGCAGCGCTCCTAAGGCAATGGGACGTCAGTACAAAATAATGTACAGAGTATGAAAGGCAATAGACTATTATGAGGTATCCTGATATATTTGAATAATCTAATAAATAAATCAAGGCTAAGATAAGTGTACTGACATGCTCCTAAATCTAAACTTATCAAAACTAATAAAACAACAACCTAACCAAGCCCCCATAAGCTCGGCAGATACAAACAACACACAAGACCACTTACTCAGGCCCCTATAAGCCCGGAAGGTGCCAATCAACCTATATAACCCTATCGGTAGTACCTTAGTCCCGTTGGCAGTCATATAGCCCTCTTAGGCATTAATATAGCCCCGTAGGCAGCACATAGATCTCTTAGGCATCAACATAGCTTATAGACAACTCATAGCCCTCTTAGGCAACAACATGGCCCTGTAGGAAGCACATAGCCTTCTTAGGTGTCAATATAGCCCTGTAGGCAACTCATAGCCCTTCTAGGCATCAATATAGCCCCGTAGGCAACTCATAGCCCTTCTAGGCATCAATATAGCCCCGTAGGCAACTCATAGCCCTTTTTAGGCATCCATATAGCCCTGTAGGCAGAACATAGCCCTTCTAGGCATAGATCACATTCCTGCTGCTAACCACAATAGCCCCAAGGGCAACAATAACAATCCAATCGCTAAAAGTGAGTAATTTAGTTATAAGCAACCTATACAAATAACCTCTAAGTCGTGTCCAAAATAGAGACGCTACTAACTGAATAAAAATCTCGACAAGGGAGAATTATATCAACTCGAGCAGCCAACAATCAACAATCACGGCTATAAGTATATCAAGGATAAAAACCCAAATACATTGCTTCTAAGCTTTAAGGAAACATGCCGTAAGTAGGGAATAGCCTTAACATACCTTTTTCGCTGAATTCACGTGTCATAATAACTTTAATCACAACCCCCCTTGATATTACAACAAGGCAGGATCATAATCAACACAAAAGAATAGAAGATACAACGAAAATCCGATAAAACACATGTATATCCGTTGCAAATTGCTATTTGTGACTTATCAAAGCTATGTCGATGGAAAGAAGGGTCTTACCTTGATTATAAGTTTGTAATACACATCAAAACTTTAAAATATGCCCAAACCCCTGTTGTCCACACACCAAAGTGCGATAAGCTAGGATATCGATAAAATAAATCATACCATGTTGACGAGCTCAACGCGTAGAACAACTTTTGTCAAGGACTTAAGTCACAAAAATCAGTAACTTGGCTTGTCCTATAAGTGGGTTTTGTAGGTTTTGTGAGTTTTCTGGTTCTTCACTAAGGAAAATGAAGAAAGATCGAAGAAGATGAAATATATAAAGTTCCACCGACCTAGGGGACCCACCTCACTTGCCTATTTGCGCAGTCTTGCATAAATACGAATATCTCTCCATTTTGAAGTCGTATGAATGAACGGGTTGATGCGTTGGAAACTAGACTCGTAGACCTTCGATTCCATAGGTTGCGGGGACCATATCTCTTAATAGATTGGGAGAAAACATCCGAGACATTTGACCCAAATTTCAGACAAATCTTTAAAAAGGAATTTACGGTAACTTTCGCCAACTTTTATTTTGCCACTTGCCTAACTTCAAAACTTGAGATACAACACTTAAAAACTTAAAATATCACATAACACATCATTCTTAATTTATTGCCCACCCTCCTGGTCTTTCCACGAAGATACGAGTCAATTTATACGTTTCGTAAAGTTAGGGTGTTACACATATTTCTACGGATCATCAGAATTACAAGGAAAATTCACTAGTTTGTAGGATCAAAATTGAAAGAAGATATGAAAGTACACAAATTAAAAGATCGGTAGAAAAAAGATTACATTATTAGGATGAAAAAGCAATGTTAAGCCCCAAAATATATCCTTAAGAAAATAACTTTATCAATAATAGCGGCAAGAAGAATTGTACAAATCACTCATATAACATGACTTTTCGAAAAGGTACACCAAATAGAATGCTTATTTGGTATTTTGCATTAATCAACATAATTATACCTTAAGTATCTTAAATAATGAGAATAAGAACTGGAGATTATTTTTAGAAAACTAACTATACAAGCTCTATTTCAAAAAGTAGTATAACGGTGATCAAACTAAATTAATCAAGTTCTAGAATTCATACTTGTAACTTTGAATTTTATTAGTCCCCACAATTTAAGGGATCTTAATCCCCATTGGAAACATGCAAGCTCAAAATTTCCACCAAAAATCGGTTAATAGACAAAGAATTAGAATTAAAATTTTCAATAGACTACATTCCCACTTACAACGTTAAAGATCCATCCACCAAATATATAATATAATTACAAATTCAACATTAAGTGAAAGCAACAAAGAAACTGAATTTGTCTATTGCATGCATAGAAATACCATTTCGATTTTTCCCTTTGCTAACAAACAAAATTTGAAAAAAAAAGGTGAAGATAGAAACTTCCATTTTGATTTACCCATTTGGTCACAAAGAAAATTTGAATGGGAAAATCAAATTTTACCCATTTAAAACTAAATTTGTCTGTTGCATGAATAGAAATTCTCATTTTTATTTTTCCATTTTGTTAGAAATAAAATCAGAGGTATAAATTGAAGATAAGAATTGTCATTTCTATTTTCCCCTTTGATCACAAAGAAAATTGAATAGAGATGAACAAAGGGAGAAGAAATATCTTAAATTGTAGTAACACTTTCTATTAATGGAAGATGAAGAGAACTTTGAGTAGATGAAGCTCTGGGTTAGAAGCCAATGACACGTACGTTACATGTAAAGTATATAACTAGGTGTATTTGTAAGAATGAAAGTCATAGCTGAAGGGGAATCATCAAAGCTCTACCTAAAGGTACCTGCGACATAGCAGATGGTACAACTTTGTAAGCTATAATAATAATAATATAATAAAAAAGTAAAAAAAAAGAAGTAACGAGTCAAATTACCAAATTAACCCTATTAATTCACTTTACTTTTGGTACAGTTTATATATGATGTGTTAGTCCAACTCTTGTTGGCTTATGTGTATAGATAAAATGGGAGTCCTATGACCTTTGTGATTTATATTAAAGTGAAATTAATTTTATTCTAAACCATCATGATCAGTCGTGTGTCTTATGATAAAATACACACTTGACACACATCTTCATGAGAAAATGATCAAAATGGGTCCTTAATGTATTGGTAACTCTTTATTTCATTCTTATTATATTTCACTTGATGATTGAATGATCCTTACTTAATGTATGGTAAAATGTATTCATTTTGATCCTTATATTAAATCCAATAGATTTATCAAAACTAAAGTGTTAAACTTAACTGAATCCTACATAAATAACAAAGTTCACCATCATTATATTTTTTCTTAGCCCCAAAGAAACACTCCATAAAATTTAACATTATTGTCTTTATTTTCTCTAACAATTTAATTATTTTCTGTTGCTTAAAATTATTTTCCCTCTTAAACATATAATTTTGAGGAGGAGCACCTTCATTCATACTGTCTCCCTCCATTCTTCTTGCATTAGCCCTTCGTGTATTAATATCCTGAAGACACCAGAGAAGGGTTAGGAGAGGGAATTTATAGAGTTAAACTCTACGGCACGACATAAGAGTAATGAAAGAAGTGTAGTTTCCAAATCATCTTATAGCCTCTCATTCATAAATGTGGCGTGCTTCACACTATGAACAAGACTCTACTAGACGTGGCTTATGAGACATCATCCTAGAATCATTCTAAACCCTGTTCTCTGATGCCAAGTTTATCACGACTCGGGGATACACCCTAGATGTAGCATGGCGTACTAGACCCCGAAAGGCCTAACACGAGCCACTTAGCATATCATAACATAAAGTAAATAGAAATGACGCGGAAATTTTAAAACTTTTCTTTACAATCGAAGTCTTTTATAAAAGCAAGCGGAATACTAGACTTGTCTTAATATAGCCATCTATTACAATAGTTCAAATGAAAAGGGACACAACCCATACAAATTACAACAAAAGTGATATATAGCTAAGAAATTATTAGGTTACTAATTATTCACTTTTAGTGACAAAAATTATATTTCATGCTTAAATACATGAAAAACATACTTTTAGTGACGAAATGTTAAAAATCGTTGCAAAGTTTCGTCATTTAAAGTATCCCACCAAAACAAAGGATTGGTGCCAAATATTGAATACTATTAGCCACGAATTTAGAGTTGTCAGTGACACATTATTTTGTCACGAATGATGTTTCCAATTAGCGACGAACCATTTTTTATCCAAAATATAATTAAATTTTAGATACAAAAAACTTTTTGTCACAAAAAAATATATTGATACATTAGTGACAAATCATTTTTGTCCTAAAATTAGTTAAATTTTGAATACGAAAAACTTTTGTCTCGAAAATATATTGATTCATTAGTAACGAATTATCTTTTGTCCTAAAATTTGTTAAATTTTGGATACAATTTTTTTTTGTCACAAAAAACATATATTGATACATTAGTGACAAACCATTTTTGTCCTAAAATATGTTAAATTTTGAATACGAAATACTTTTTTCACAAAAATATATTGATGCATTAGTGATAAATCATTTTTATCCTAACATTAATTAAATTTTGGATACGAAAAAAATTTGTCAACAAAAAAATATATTTATACATTAGTGACAAATCATTTTTGTCCTAAAATCAATTAAATTTTGAATACGAAAAACTTTTGTTGCAAAAATATATTGATGCATTAGTGACGAATCATTTTTGTCCTAAAATTAGCTAATTTTTGGATACAAAAGCTTTTGTCGCACAAAATATATTGACACAATAGTGACGAATCATTTTTTGTCCTAAAATTTGTTAAATTTTTTATATGATAAACTTTATCGTAAAAATATATATTGATAGAGTAGAGACAAAGTATAATTTGTAGTTAATCATGGTATACTTTAGCTATAATTTTTTTGTATTCAATTATGACATTAGTTTTCGTCAATATTAGTTAAAACAATTACTGACACTTTGTATTGTTGTCTCTATTTACCTACAATTTAGTCACAATGAAAGTTTGTCAAAAAAATTATATATGTTTGAATGGCTACGACCTAAATTTCATAGTTGAATGGTGCAATTATTGGCTAAAAAAAAATTCTTGGTTATAATTATATAATCATTAATTATAAACATATTTTTAACTAAACAAAAAAATTAGAGAAATTATTTATTAGACCATACTCCAGACAAACAATATAGACTACATCGCATAGTAAAAAATATGGTCTAAACACCATTAAGATAGTCTGAATAAAAAAAATTGCAAACAAACCTTCCAAAACTATCAAGAGTCTCAACAACTTTTTAAATACTTGTCATACAAATGTAAAATTTATTGGAGCGATTATAGCTAACAAAAGTTAGATGCTCACTTCTAAGTTGTATTACAATAAAATACGATAGAGAACACAAATTTTCATCATGCACTAAAAAAAGACATTACAAATTTGTAGTGAGCACTAAACCACAATAGTCAATTTACGGTAATTAATTTAATCCCAACAAATTGATGATTAAATCAGTTAAAAAAAATTACTCTTCAAAAATACCAATAGTCAAAACCTCTACAACAAAAGTTACAATTATTATTATTAAAACATAAAAAAAAAATTGCAATCAAAACTCTCTGCAATTCGTTAGTATATTTCTTTTACTACATATGTGGAAAATATTAAAGTTTAAGATATTTTCTACTAATTAACTTGTAGACTTTATAATCAAACCAAAAATATATATATTGCCAATAAAAAATATTAGCATGGTATAACAACACAAGTATAACATTATAAATTAGTATCATTAGCCTTACTAACTAAATGTAAACACAACATTCAGTTCAATCATTCTAACATATGTTTAAGCGGAATTACATTATCATAATATCTAATTAAATTACAAGAAACTTTAATAATTTCAATAAGATTACTAGTTGCGACTGATCTTCTTGTGTCCGTGGTGATATGCATTCACTAGCTAAATTACTTGTGTGACTATCCAATTTAGGACAGTAACCGATACTAAGGAGTAGGATTCAAAGCAAGCCTTGACAATAATTTATATAAAATTGGGTAGTGTTTTCCCTTTTTTGGGCTTGTCTAAAAATATTCATGTCTTAGAAATCAATAACATATCCGACCAATATCGCCAAAAACAAGTCATAATAATCATCAACATTCTATTCAAAATATAATAATACTAAATTCATCTCAAAATACGAAAAGAAGTCTAATACTAGTCACAAGTCGATAATGACAAACAAATACACATGACAATAGTGAATTGACTAATGAAACGACTATAAGAGTTAAATATAAAAGAACGATATCGAATAAATAACTTCTTGCCCGTGCAAAGCAATTTCCGCTAACCAAAAATTTGTCAACTCGTGCACTCTAGCTAAAGAAAGCATCACCGACGTCACTTGTGATCTCTGTAATAAAATATAGCAGAGAGTGAGTCGCTAGCTCAATCAGTAATAGCAATTAACAACAGATGTTTATAATATAATAAAATATAATGAAATAAACATCCTTTTGAGAAATGGTAACAATAATCAGTCTCATTTGTTTCATATAAGCATAACTCAATTAACAATTCGGTAATAAAATTGATAAAAAATTACTAATGAGCTCACTCATTGCTAAGGAGGACTGAATTTCCAATGATCTCTCATACCACCACCCTATGGTTCTTATATTACTCGCAGCACCCCAGATATACAAGACTATGTTCAAATTGTTCAATGTTTAAGTTGATTATGAATAACTTTTCCCTATAGTCAATTAAGTGTAGAGACAACAAAGATACCAATGGAGTATGAAGAATGTATGACTTAAGCTGAGAGAACTCAAGTCACTACTCAAAAGGTTGAATAACAGAGAATTTAGGAATGTGAGGCAAAAAATTGACAATGTTAGGATAGATAGATACTCAAAGATAGCCCAGTAGCCAGAAGACCAGGCATAAGCATGATTGGTCTAATATATTTTCAACTACTTAACATAATTGAAACAGTAAGTTGGAAATGCATAATGTTCTAGAATGATGCAAAGCCAAAAGCTAAGTTACCACATGGTTACACTTTCATGGGAGGATGCTAACAACTGACATATTGACCAAATGGAGAATAAACGTGGAGCCAAAGTACGGCCTTTATAAAATCACCGGTGAAAGTACAGATCATTTATTCTTCTCAAGCAGTTATAATCTTAACATATCGGCAAGACTCATGCAATGGATTAGAAGACCAATGGTTACTTCTAAAACCTGGGAACTACATTTAGATTGGGCAACTCATAATCGAAAAGGGAGATCACACACTGTCAAGCTTCTTAGAATGGTTTTCACTGAAGCAATTAATGCCATTTGGATAGAGAGGAACTTGAGGATTTTCGAAAAAAGGAGCATGTATGTAGAGAGTACAGTTGGGGAACTAGTTTGCAATGTAAGAGCTTCCAATGGAAATCAACTCCTAGTCCAAGAACTCCTATTTTAATCAATTGAGCTAGACATTAAGATTAGGCTACGTAAATAACTATGTATACTGATTTAGATAGCTAGTTTGGAATTTAATCATATATAATCAAAAATATATGTACATATATATATGTCTGAATTTGTCACGCCCCGAGCTACCATCGAGACGCGAACACGGGACCTAGGATCACAAGTGACTCCAAGCTAACCCTGCTGGCATGCCATGAGCATACTAAGAATAATGATAACTGAAGCGGAAGCTAAATCAAGAAAATGAAAGTGATGGGAAATACCCATATACTAAACTGAATATATCAAATCTGAGAGTTTTAATACAAAAGAAATATCAAATTCAAATACTAAGCTGAATCTAACTATGTCTGAAAATAGCCTCTAACTGACTAGAAGTGTTGAGACATGCCCCAGCTAAGTCTAGCAAAACTCAAACTAAAGCAATGAAAACTAAAAGATAACATGACTATTGTCCTCATAGAATGAGAACTCACCACTGATGCTGCTGAACTGGAGATCGGAAACCGATCTAAGCGTGATCTAGATGCTAAGAACCTGAACCTACATCACGAGACGATGTAGCGCAGAGTATGTGTCAGTACTTGAAAGGTACTGAGCATGCAGGATAGAGTAAAGCTGAAATAAACACATAACTGAACAATCAATAAAGCAAGAGCATAATCTGAACATGATATAGATACTGAATACTGAGCTAACTGAATGCAATGACCAATTTATAACATGCTGAGACTGAATACTGACTGTACTGAAATATGGTCAATGCAATGGAGTCTGACTGGACTGTGGGAGCTACTAATAACCGATAATAAAACCACATGAGCTAAATGTGGAGTCCGATGTATAAGCCCCATCGAGAGGACCCAATACACCCGGCTAAAGATGTAGATGCATGCTGGTGTGATCACTAAAATGATGCCCACAGAGGGGACTTACAACCTAGGTGGCTCGTAGTTCTAGGACTATATGGGTGACTGACCCTAGTCCAACTCGGTATTATACTACTCCCAATAGATTTAATAATCAACATATTTTGACTGAATTTCTGTAATATACTATATAGTTCAAAACTGACATGCAAACTGAGAATGGACATTTATATACTGATAATGACACATTCAAGATTGAGGCATGTATATCTGAAATACTAAAATATCTAACCTAGCATGTGTAATTCAAGAACTAAACAAATACATAACTAGGGTTCTGAAATTCATGCAATAAATGAAGTAATAACATGATAATCTGATTTGGAACATGTAAATAACCAATTCATGATAATCTACTGAAGTTCTAGAAACCCTAGATCTAGTTAATAATAGGGAATCAAGAATTGACTGAAATCTAGGGACCTAATGGGCGAAAGGAACCCACTAATGAAATCCCAGATAACTGGTGACGAATTCCACGGAGAAATCCTTCGATTTCAGGGTTGGAACTTGAGGAAACATGTTGCGTTCTTGAACTAGGGTTGCTCGACCTTTTCTCCTCTTTCACTTCTAATTTTCTAAGTTTTTGATTAAAGATCTGACTTAGGTAAGTTCTAGTTATGTTTCTAGGCTAAAACAGACTGACACCATGAAATTTAGGGTTAAAACGATGAGGTTTAAAAGTCTAACGAAAAAGGAAAAGACAGAAAGACCCCTGACTTAAGCTGTAGACGGGCTGACCACGGCCATCTTCACGGACCGTGAAAGGGACCATGATCCGTGGAGTCCGTCGTGGTCTGGACTTGGTTCTGAAAACTTGGGGGTCTGGACTACGGCCACTACCACGGCCTGTGTGCAGGACCACAGACCGTGAAGATCCCCATGGTCCTCACTTGGGCTTAGGTTTGGAGGCTTCATGTTGGGAGTCTACTGGTTAAACTCCACGAAAACTCCCACTGACCGTGTGAAAGACCATGGACCGTGAAAGTGCTTGTGGTCTTCACATAGACCTAGGGCGTTCTAGGGCCAAGCTGGGGGGCCTATTGGTCTAACACTATGGATGCCACCACAGCCCGTCGTCGTGACCACGGCCCTGAAGGGTCCCGTGGTCTGATGCCTAGGCCTAGCGAAGTCCAAGTCTAGACCACGGGTAGGTCTACGGACCGTGGACCCTATCACGATCCATGAACCCTGCCGTGGTTCACCGCTTTAGGTAAGTTCTGCAAAAAATTTCCTGGGTTTGGTTTTTGAGGTGTTACAGAATTTCTACAAAAAAATATCACTGAGAAATAATTTTTTAATAAACTCCAGGATTGCCATAATTGACATAGCTTAGTTAATATTTTCAAACCACATGAAATTTCAAAAATAATCTCAATTATATTGAATCACTTCACAACAAGTTTAGGTAAAAAAACACTATAACTAAGATATTAGTAATATAATGATATCAACAAAAAAAAATAGATAAAACTCCAAATGAGTAATTGAAATCCAAGAGTCGATATAAAGATTTCAACATAAAGCATATAATAACATATGCAATTTGTCAAAAGAAGTTGATAATTATGCAGAAAAGAAAACATGTTCATCCATGAGGAAGCCCCGAAACTAAAAGCTAAACACAGTAAAACCATTTTAAACAAGGTAATAACACTAGAAATGTTAGTTGATTCACTATATTAGAGATAAGTAGCAACAAAAAGAGAGGCAAACCTGCAATTTCATCCCCTTCATATACATTTAGTCTGAAGATATGGATCCCTACATGAAAATATAAAAAACAGAAGCGGTTAGTGATGTAGGGGGGGGGGGGGCGTCTCTAAAGTAAAAACCTGATTTGAGGAAAAAAAGAATTATCCTTTGAATGCATAAAAGAAAAGTAGGGAAAGAAATAAATTATGAAGTAAAGATAAAAAATAATAAATTTTAAGTACTTGATAAGCTACTTGACCTTTACCGGCTATTACCTTCAAGTATTGACAAATAATTTTCACTAAAAGCGATTTTCATTGTAGTGATGAGACCACTACTTTGACAGTTTTCAAACATGATATACATAGTGCAGAAGAGCTATTAACATGTAATTGCCTTACAATTATGAGGTTACATCACAAGCCAATATCATCACCATCACTTGCTGTATCAGCTTTATTGTCATTAGTACCATTATTACCTCCATTCTCCCCATGATCACTAATGTACTCTATCATAGTTTCATCCTCTTGGTCAGAATTTTCTTTGTTATAATGAACTTCATGTTCTTTTTGAGCCTCTAATTCAATTACATTTGCATCCAAGATAACTGAATCAACATCATCTCTATATAGTTGACTCAACATATCCACTGTATCACAGAGAATTGAATTACTTTTCCAATGACATGTCTTGATACACTTCGTCATTTGTAATATGTAACTCATCACTTTCAGTCTCCAAAGTATCTTTCTCAGGCACATCATACAAGTGTCTATCTTGAAATTTGAGCACAATTTGCCAATTCTCTCCCAATTTTGGGTCATCAATGTAAAATACTTTCTTTGCTTGAGTAGCTAGTACAAAAGAATCACGTTCATACCAAAATCTTTTAACACAAATGCTCGTAAATTTTTTATCTTTTTGCATCCCTGTTTTCTTGAGAAGATCAAACCACTTGCATTTGAATAAGAGAATTCGATTTTTCTCAACATACTCTAACTTAAGGATGTCAATTATAATACCATAAAAGTCAACAACTATACCACAATTTTGACTTTTACGTAATTCATCGTGTCGTTGAATATGATACCTAACACCATTTACGATACAACCAGTATGTGTTCTTCCACGCACATCAGGTCCCATTGCCAAAGGATATAATTTCTTGATAGGTATTGACTTTTCCTTAGTATATAACTGCATAATCTATGAGAAAAACTTATTGTGTTCAATTAGTAAAGAAGAAAAAAATTTAAACACAACAACATGATTATTATCTAAAAATCACTTACTTTACATTTGAACCATAAAGGAAATTATTCTTTGTGCTTCTCATCTATATTCACAACAGCTTGGTTCAACAACTCTTCTTTATTCTTCCTACATATAATAAAAAATTATATAGAAATAATTAAAATAATAAAATGTCAACATAAATAAATAAAATAGAAAATTACTTACTCAAGAAAAGGTTTTGCTTCTTCGCAATTATTCAACACATACCACCAAGCTATATCTAAATCTTTGTTTGGTATGACATCATATTTTCAATCTTTATATGGCCTAAATCTCTTTGAAAATATGTCTAGAACAAGTTCACCATTGTTGCTAAATCCATCATCATTTCGATCTTCACGATTAAATCTTGTCTCAATGTCAGTAAGATACATTGAGCAAAATGTAAAACACTCATCAATAATATACCCTTGTGCAATAGAACATTCTGGTCGTGTCTTGTTTCATACATAACGCTTAAGCTTGCACAAAAACCTCTCAATTTTGTACATCCAACGATATTGTATTGGTCCCACATACATGGCCTCTCGTGGCAAATGCACAGCCAAATGTATCATAACATCAAAAAAAGCAGGTGGAAAGATCATCTCAAGCTTACATAATATAATAATTATATCCCTTTCAAGTTGTTCTAAGTCATCTCTTCTTAATGTCTTACAACATAATCGTTGAAAGAAATGGCCTAACTCAATTAATGCTAAAGAGACATCCTTATTTACAAATCCACGAAGAGCAATTGACAACACTCGTTGTAACAAAACATGATAGTCATGCCTTTTGAGTTTAGTGATCTTATCATCATCTACACTTACACACCCTGAGATATTTGCAGCATAACCATCAGGAAACTTAACCGATTTTAAAAATGCCCAAATGTTTTTCTCTTTTTTTTGACATACTATAACAAGCAACTGGCATTTATAACTAGAACCATCATGTTGTAACCATAGTTCTTTTCTTATGTTCATATCCTTAAGATCTAGTCTTGCTTTATATGTGTCCTTAGGTTTCCCATCAATATCCAATAGTGTCCCCAAAATACTCTCACAAATATTTTTTTCTATGTGCATAACATCTAAATTATGCCGCAATTTCAAGCCCTTCTAGTATGGTAACTCAAATAAAATACTTCTCCTAACCCAATTCAACTCTTCAGGAAGACGTTTCTTTTTCTTATTATTTGAGCGTTTTCCTGCTCTATAAGTACTGAGTAAATCCAATTGTTTTAAGACATCATCTTCTGAAGATGTATCCTTATTGCAAGTAGGACATGCCATATATCCCTTAGTGCTCCATCCAGATAAGTTACCTAATTCATATAAAAGATAATATATGTTAGTAGTAGTTTAAAACCTAAACTATAACATAGAACCTTCAAAAAATAAGATTCTCTACTGCCATGAATGGTTCAATACCGAGATTATGCAATATATTTACCATTACTATTTTACTATTATTATTATTCTTACATATTAGTTTTGTTGTTGCTGACAATGAGGGAGAAACTTTTGCTAAGCAGGAAATTCCTCTTTTAATATCGGATAGTTTGAATTATATTGGTAACTTAGCAAGTACTCGGCTTGACTGTAATGTTTCACGCCACCGGTCTTGTATGGATACATATTATTATATATAAATAAATAAACCCCCTTTCAACAACAAAAAAACTGTAATTTAAGAACTTACCATAAGCTGGAAAGTCATTTATAGTCCATAAAACAGCAACATGCATCTTGAAGCACTTCCCAGTTGGTGCATCAAATGTCTCTACACCATCACTCCATAACTCTTTCAGCTCATCAATCAAAGGACGCAAATAAACATCAATATCCTTTCCTGGTGCTTGAGGACCGAGAATAAGCAGTGACATCATCATAAATGGGTCCTTAAAGCATTTCCAAGGAGGAAGATTATAAGGAGTGAGAATAACAGGCCACATACTATACGATGTGCTCATGTTACCGAATGGGTTAAAACCATTAGTTGCAAAATCGAGTCATATATTACGAGGTTCTTGTGCAAACCACAGATGATTTTTGTCAAACTCTTTTCATGCTTCAGAATCAGCGGGATGTCTTAACACATTTTCCTCATCAAGATGGTTTTCTTTGTGCCACCTCATGTCCACACTTATTTTACTAGACATAAATAATCATTGAAGTCTAGGCTTTAATGGAAAATACCGCAAGACTTTATGAGGAATCTTCTTATCTTTTCCATTATCAATTTTCCACCTCGAAATACCACAATGTGGGCACTCTTGTCTATCTTTATATTCAGCCCAGTACAACACACAATCATTTTTGCAAACATTAATAGAAATGTATCCTAATCCCAAACCTTGTAACATGTTTTTAGCATCATAATATGACTTAGGAAGTCTCTCACCGGTAGGCAACACCTACACCTCTTTTAGTAACTCCAGTAACATATCAAACGGTTTATTACTCCATTGATTGTACACTTTCAAGTGTAGCAACTTCACAAGAAACGAAAGCTTTGAGAATTTCTTACATTCCGGGTATAGTTCACATTTAGCTTCTTCCACCAATTTGTCAAACCTTTTGGCTTCCTTCTCACTCATATTACCGCACACATTATTATCAGTTGTTGTCTCCTCCGAAAAATTGACAAATGATTTTCCACTAACCTCTTCTAATATAGTGTGAATTTCGTCATCATTGTCATGCTCTTCATTTTCATCTTCATTGTAAATCACTTCATCGTTATAACTCATTTGTTATTGTTCCCCATGGTATATCCATTGCACGTAGCTTCCCATAATTCCTTTATCAATAGATGGTCATACACTACTTCTTGTGTCTGAAAAAATACATTTAAATAATCTTGACACGAGCATCGAACTTTAGAATTTCGATCAAAGTGAGACCGAACAAGTTGCATAAAAGATTGGACACCCTCAACATATATTTTAGAGAACATTGCTTCATGCATCCAGCCTCTATCCAATCAACTGCACAAACACATCACTTATCAGATAAATATTATAGAAGAAGCACATACAAGATTTTTTAAAATAAAATAACTACGAAAAAAACCATTCCATCAATGATAGAATACTAGCAGAAATTAGCTTCTAGGTGTTTACTTGTTGATCTTGGAGAAATCTGTCTTTATGGGGAAGGATTAGCAGGAATACAGTAAACATGAGCAATATGTTTTCATGTTAACATTTTTATTAACAATAAATTTAGGTGGCTATACAACAAGGTGAACAATTTGAATCAGAAGGGAAAACAAGTGAGAGCCTAGAATAATGTTGCATCATACCTTCTACATATAACTCTTGAAGTTTTTCTACATTGTTCTTGATAAATTTTGTATCTAGTGTTGCATAGAAGAATAATTCAAAAGGGTAACAAGCATCTGAACAGTTCTTTACTCAATCTAAACAACTAATAGAAGAGCAAGCTACTAGGAAAGTTGCTATGCGTCAAGATTCGAGTTTCAACATTACTTACTTAAGGATAAGGAAAACTTTTAGTGGGGTGTACTGATACGATTTGTAATTTAATCAAAGTTTTGGCTTCTTAAGAAGTTGTACAGATGGCTATGAGGGTTATTGTTGGTGTTTTTTTAAAAATGGGGCAACACAAAAAGATTTAAAATTTCTCTCAATGGATTGAAATGACTTTCAATAGCTTTCAATAATTTTATTAAGCATTGAGTGGATTTAAATAGCCAACATAAAAATATAATCTGCATAATTTGAAATTTAAAACAACCTAAAATACTTTGACAATTCAAACAACCAAACTAAAATTCAAAATTCAAATTCATCTTAAACTAATTAACTTATTTTGCTAAAAACTACTGCAGTAACTAAAAGCAAACTTCAACACTCCTCCTTTGCTTTAGATACTGCAATTTAAAAAAGTTGCTCCTCCTCGATTTTTACTTCTACAACTTATGCTTGAAAATTGTTCTTCAGCTTGCATACTTTTGTAACATGACCGGCTTGTTTGCAATTTCCACATGTTGCATTAGGTCTCCAACAACAAAAAAATTACAAGTGTGTTTTTCTTTTGCAGTATTTGCAAAGAGGAGATTTACCTTTTTCTTTTCTGTTTTGCGCATTAAAGGCACCCTCAGTAACATTATCTTGCCTGAAGGCTCTTCTCTGCTCTTGTGCTTGAAGAGCACTTATTAGTTCTTCAACAGAAATAATAGAGAGATCTTTACACTCTTCAAGAGATGAGATTTTAGATTCGAATCTCTCTGAAATTGTCAGAAGAATTTTTTCTACTATTCTGCCATCTTTGAAATCCTCGCCAAGCAACCTGGTTTTATTAACAATAAAAGGAATCTTGTCAGAATACTTAACAATAGTTTCATCCTCTCGCATCTTAAGAGATTCAAAATCTCTTTTCAAATTTAAAATTTGCATTTGCCTGACTCTGTCACTTCCTTGATATTCTTTTTTAAATTTTTTCCAAGCTTCTTTTGCCGTCTCACAAGCAATGATTTTAGAAAAAATTGAATCCGCAAATGAATTTTGAATTACAGTTTTGGCTTTGAATTTTTAGTTTTATTCATCCGAATGAGATTTAATTTGAGCAAGGGTAGGATTTGCAGGGAGAGGTTGTAAGGGTACATCTTCCATTACAACTTCCCAAAGATCATAGGCTTCAAGATATGATTTCATTTTCACTGACCAAATCTGATAGTTTTCACTAGTGAAAATTTTTGGGGCATTCAAAGAGAGACTGTTGCTTGCCATTATTTTGGTTAAAAAATGATTTAGAAAAGCCTGTGCGTTGAAAAAAGCACCGGTTGAAAACATAGCCTTGATTGGTTAAAATGGGTAGCCCTATTGGGTTAAAAAGGTTGCCCTTAAGGGTTAAAAATGTATGGTAGTTCTTTGGAATATTTATCAGATCCCTTAAGATCAATAAAGCTCTTAATACCACTATTGGTGTTTTTTAGAAATGGGGCAGCACAAAAAGATTGAAAATTTCTCTCGATGGATTGAAATGACATTCAATAGCTTTCAATAATTTTATTAAGCATTGAGGGGATCTAAATAGCCAACATAAAAATATAATCTGCATAATTTGAAATTTAAAACAACCTAAAATATCTCAACAATTCAAACAACCTAACTAAAATTCAAAATTCAAATTCATCTTAAACTAATTAACTTATTTTGCTAAAAACTACTGCAGTAACTAAAAGCAAACTTCAACACTCCTCCTTTGCTTTAGATACTGCAATTTAAAAAAGTTGCTCCTCCTCGATTTCTGCTTCTACAACTTGTGCTTGAAAATTGTTCTTCAGCTTGCATACTTTTGTAACATGACCAGCTTGTTTGCAATTTCCACATATTGCATTAGGTCTCCACCAACAAAAAATTTCCAAGTGTTCTTTTCTTTTGCAGTATTTGCAAAGAAGATAATTACCTTTTTCTTTTCTATTTTATGCATAAAAGGCACCCTCAGTAACATTATCTTGACTGAAGGCTCTTCTCTGCTCTTGTGCTTGAAGAGCACTTATTAGTTCTTAAACAGATATAGTAGAGAGATCTTCAGACTCTTCCAAAGATGAAATTTTAGATTTGAATCTCTCTGAAATTGTCACAAGAATTTTTTCTACTATTTTGCCGTCTTTGAAATCCTCGCCAAGCAACCTGGTTCTATTAACAATAAATGAGATCTTGTCAGAATACTTAACAATAGTTTCATCCTCTTGCATCTTAATAGATTCAAAATCTTTTTTCAAATTTAAAATTTGCATTTTCCTGACTCGGTCACTTCCTTGATATTCTTTTTTTAAAATTTTTCCCAAGCTTCTTTTGTCGTCTCACAAGCCATGATTTTACAAAAAATTGAATCCGCAATTGAATTTTGAATTACAGTTTTAGCTTTGAAATTTTTTGATTTCTTCATCCAAATGAGATTTAATTTGAGTAAGGGTAGGATTTTCAGGAAGAGGTTGTAAGCGTACATCTTCCATTATAACTTCCCAGAGATCATAGGCTTCAAGATATGATTTCATTTTCACTAACCAAATCTGATAGTTTTCACCAGTGAAAAATTTTGGGGCATTCAAAGATAGACTACTGCTTGCCATTATTTTGGTTTTAAAATGATTTAGAAAAGCCTGTGCGTTGAAAAAAGCACCGGTTGAAAAGATAGCCTTGATGGGTTAAAATGGGTAGCCCTGATGGGTTAAAAAGGTAGCCCTTACGTGTTAAAAATGTATGGTAGTTCTTTGGAAGATTTCACAGATCCCTTAATATCAATGAAGCTCTTGATACCACTATTGGTGTTTTTTAAAAATGGGGTAGCACAAAAAGATTGAAAATTTCTCTTAATGGATGGAAATGACTGTAAATAGCTTTCAATAATTTTATTAAGCATTGAGCGGATTTAAATAGCCAACATAAAAATATAATCTGCATAATTTGAAATTTAAAACAACCTAAAATATCTCGAAAATTCAAACAACCTAACTAAAATTCAAAATTCAAATTCATCTTAAACTAATTAACTTATTTTGCTAAAAACTACTGCAGTAACTAAAAGCAAACTTCAACAGTGCTCCTTTGATTTAGATACTGCTATTTAAAATAGTTGCTCCTCCTCTATTTTTGCTTCTACAACTTGTGCTTGAAGATTGTTCTTTAGCTTGCATACTTTTGTAACATGACAGGCTTGTTTGCAATTTCCACATATTGCATCAGGTCTCCACCAACAAAAATTTTCCAAGTGTTTTTTTTTTTTTTGCAGTATTCGCAAAGAGGATAGTTACCTTTTTCTTTTATGTTTTGTGCATAAAAGGCACCTTCAGTAACATTATCTTTCTTGAAGGCTCTTCTCTGCTCTTGTGCTTGAAGAGCACTTATTAGTTCTTCAACAGAAATAGTAGAGAGATCTTTACACTCTTCAAGAGATGAAATCTTAAATTCTAATCTCTCTGAAATTGTCACAAGAATTTTTTCTACTATTCTGCCATCTTTGAAATCCTCGCCAAGAAACCTGGTTTTATTAACAATAAAAGGAATTTGTCAGAATACTTAACAATAGTTTCATCCTCTTGCATCTTAAGAGATTCAAAATCTCTTTTCAAATTTAAAATTTGTATTTTCCTGACTTGGTTACTTCCTTGATATTCTTTTTTTCATTTTTCCAAGCTTCTTTTGCCGTCTCACAAGCAATGATTTTACGAAAAAATCGAATCTGCAAATGAATTTTGAATTACAGTTTTAGCTTTGAATTTTTTGGGTTTTTCATCCGAATGAGATTTAATTTGAGTAAGGGTAGGATTTGCAGGGAGATGTTGTAAGGGTACATCTTCCATTACAACTTCCCATAGATCATAGGCTTCAACATATGATTTCACTTTCACTGACCAAATCTAATAGTTTTCACCAGTGAAAATTTTTGGGGCATTCAAAGAGAGACTGCTGCTTGCCATTATTTTGGTTTAAAATGATTTAGAAAAGCCTGTGCGTTGAAAAAAGCACCGGTTGAAAACATAGCCTTGATGGGTTAAAATGGGTAGCCCTAATGGGTTAAAAAGGCAGCCCTTACGGGTTAAAAATGTATGGTAGTTATTTGGAAGATTTCACAGATCCCTTAAGATCAATGAAGCTCTTAATACCACTGTTGGTGTTTTTTAAAAATGGGGCAGCACAAAAAGATTGAAAATTTCTCTCGATGGATTGAAATGACTTTCAATAGCTTTCAATAATTTTATTAAGCATTGAGGGGATCTAAATAGCCAACATAAAAATATAATCTGCATAATTTGAAATTTAAAACAACCTAAAATATCTCAACAATTCATACAAACTAACTAAAATTCAAAATTCAAATCATCTTAAACTAATTAACTTATTTTGCTAAAAACTACTGCAGTAACTAAAAGCAAACTTCAACACTCCTCCTTTGCTTTAAATACTGCAATTTAAAAAAGTTGCTCCTCCTCGATTTCTACTTCTACAACTTGTGCTTGAAGATTGTTCTTCAGCTTGCATACTTTTTGTAATATGACCGGTTTGTTTGCAATTTCCACATATTGCATCTTGTCTCCACCAACAAAAATTTTCCAAGTGTGCTTTTCTTTTGCAGTATTTGCAAAGAGGATAATTACCTTTTTCTTTTCTATTTTGTGCATAAAAGGCACCCTCAGTAACATTATCTTGGCTGAAGGTTCTTCTCTGCTCTTGTGCCTGAAGAGAACTTATTAGTTCTTAAACAGAAATAGTAGAGAGATCTTCAGACTCTTCTAGAGATGAAATTTTAGATTTGAATCTCTCTGAAATTGTCACAAGAATTTTTTTTACTATTTTGCCGTCTTTGAAATCCTCGCCAAGTAACCTGGTTTTATTAACAATAAAAGAAATCTTGTCAGAATACTTAACAATAATTTCATCCTCTTGCATCTTAGGAGATTCAAAATCTCTTTTCAAATTTAAAATTTGCATTTGCCTGACCCGGTCACTTCCTTGAAATTCTTTTTTTAATTTTTCCCAAGCTTCTTTTGCCGTCTCCCAAGCAATGATTTTAGAAAAAATCAAATCCGCAATTGAATTTTGAAGTACAGGTTTAGCTTTAAATTTTTTTGATTTTTTCATCCGATTGAGATTTAATTTGAGTAAGGGTAGGATTTGCAGGGAGAGGTTGTAAGGGTACATCTTCCATTACAACTTCCCACAGATCATAGGCTTCAAGATATGATTTCATTTTCACTGACCAAATCTGATAGTTTTCACCAGTGAAAATTTTGGGGCATTCAAAGAGAGATTGTTGCTTGCCATTATTTTGGTTAAAAAATGATTTAGAAAATCTTGTGCGTTGAAAAAAGCACTGTTTGAAAAGATAGCCTTGATGGGTTAAAATGGGTAGCCCTGATGGATTAAAAAGGTAGCCCTTACGGGTTAAAAATGTATGATAGTTCTTTGGAAGATTTCACAGATCCCTTAAGATCAATGAATCTCTTGATACCACTGTTGGTGTTTTTTAAAAATGGGGCAACACAAAAAGATTGAAAATTTCTCTCAATGGATTGAAATGACTGTCAATAGCTTTCAATAATTTTATTAAGCATTGAGGGGCTTTAAATAGCCAACATAAAAATATAATCTGCATAATTTGAAATTTAAAACAACCTAAAATATCTCAACAATTCAAACAACCTAACTAAAATTCAAAATTCAAATTCATTTTAAACTAATTAACTTATTTTGTTAAAAACTACTGCAGTAACTAAAAGCAAACTTCAACAATTATACAACTACGTTGGTTAGTCAAGGAGTTACAATTAGTTGATGACATCTAGAGCTTCAAATAGACCGTTATAGTTTCTAATTACTAGTTTCGCTGTTTCATATTTTTTCTAAGTGTAATTTTTTATTTTCAGTTCAGCCTTCTCACTGATAAAGGCTATTTGTGTTCACATTTAGCTCATTTGGATCTTCTCAATGAAAATATCTCTTAGTTATCTTTAGTCTAGTTTAGTTCTTACTTAGAATTTCTTCTCTGATTCTCACATTGTATCATAAGACAGATTACTAACAAGCACTTTTCTAATTTTGCAAATTGTATCATAAACTAGATTAGTAATGAGCAATGCAAGTAAAATTATGAAAAAATAGTTTTGCACAATAGAAAGAGAATTTAAATATTACTTAGCAACTATAAAAAAACTCATGTGAGTTCGATACTATCACTGTTTTCTCCATAGCTTCAGCCGTAGGGAAACCTATGGTTGTTGATAAAGCAACTAAGGATCAAACTCGGCCAAATGTTGCTCAAGGTAAAGGTAAAGGTGAATTTATTAGATGATTTCCCAGAAGGAAATAAGTTATCTTGTAGATATATATATATATATATATTTTGATGACAAAGGAAACCCGCAGCCGCTACTCTTTCGGTGCGCACAGGGTAAAACCCCCGCTCCTATGCAATAGCTCGCAAACCACATAGGAGAGGTAACGCACACTAGGCAAGCCCAGTGCTACGAGCTCGATCCAGAAGTATCTTGTAGATATATTAAAACTGGGAAACTCACAATAGTTTGAAAAAAAATTCACTATGGCTTTTGCCGAAGTATTGTATTGAATTAAAATTTTAAGAACATTCTCTAGATAATTTTCATGCTAAGGAACAGAGAGAATAAAAGACGTGATAACCAAGTGCAAGGTGATGCAAGGGAAACACTTACTAAAAAAGAGGTACTAATGGTTCTAACAATGAAAAAAAGATTTCAAAATGGAATTCTACAACAAAAAAAAGAGGATGTAGTGTCGCAAGTCAATAATTTGAAGCAGCAATCAATTACTCTCGTGATTGCAACGCAATGTGTCATGGCTGGAACTTTAGATGATGATCAAGATGTTGTTCATATTGTTGATCCAGCCATGATTGTATTGCCGAAACTCGATAAATCTGGACAGCAATAATGTGGAACTGAATCTGTGAAAAACAGTGTCGTTGCCGGTCCTAAAGAAGCTGATGAAGGTATGAAAAATGCAGCTAAGCATGTTATTTTTGTGAAGCAATTCTTTGATGAACAAGGAAATAACAACATTGCAGTATTTTAGTGATGAGTGGACTGTGGCCTCTCACAAGAAAACTGGTGGTTCTAAGTATCCAAACAACCAGTTGCACCATCAAAACGATGCACATGCTGGTTTTGATGGAAGTAACTGTGTAGCTGAAGGTACATAGTTTAATGTGCTGAGAGATGAAAATTTTGGACGACAATTGATAGAGAATGAAGCTGGAGAAACGAATGTAGACCAGGTTGTTGGCAAAGATGCCCAGGAAAAATGCACTTCCACAAATATTTCTCCATATGTAACGATAAGCAAGGAATAAATCACTTCGGATCATTCTACACCATCTTTGATTGACGCGAGTAATTCTAAACAAATTTGGAATGAATCAAGTGTTGCTGAAGTGTGGAATTTTAAACAGCTCGAAACAGAATGAAAAAGATTTGAAGCTGCTACTATCGAGAAGGAGCAGAATCTGAATGAGAGGCAACTGGCAGCCGCTGAGGATAATGTAACAAAAACTGTTTTTCGGCACTTGTGACTGCTATTTTTTTTTTGAAATAAAAAATCTCAAGGCTAGAAAATGTTCAAAGGTGCAATGACAAATAGACCAAGAAAACTAACAGAATTCAGACAATCATAACTAGATAAATGAGAAAGGCAGAAAAGCCATGAACACTAACTAGTCTATGATCAATCTGCAGGCTCATCAACTTCTGGGGTCTCAAGTTCAGTCGTCTCTTGCTCAGCGTCCTGCATCCCGTTCTCGATTTTGTTTCCTTTCTTAGACTTATAGTACACACTCATGAAGGATTCAATGGCTCTGTACTTTCTTCTGCAGTGCTCGTACAGGCCTCCATCAAACATCCTCGAGAAGTTCTTCTACTCAGCTCGGGGACAGCGTATTGTGGCTGGAATCCATGGTTTTCAATCAACCAAGTCTCCAACCTACGGACTGCCTCTATACCATCAAAGACCTCACCCCTCAAAATAGGTCCAGGAGCATAGTAGAAACCAACATCGGAGTATATTGAATGTACATCATGGGGTATATTTCAAGAGGTTGAATTAAGATACTACTACTATTTATACAATCAAACTAGTAATATTTTACATTTCAATGGCTAACAACGTTCAGCCTCGCAAACAAACACCAAGAAAGAAAACCCACACTTGCAACCTTTGCTTTATTATTTGTTGCTGAAAGTTTAGACCCATTACATGTCCTGCCTCATTAAATTATTTAATAGATTGAGTTTCATCGCACCCTCGCCCTGCCCTATTTTCATCCCTACTTATGGCAAATCAGTTCATAAATCAAAACTCAGTATTCTATTGAATATAGAGGAAAAGGACAACAAAGTTTAAGGAGAGAACTGAATTGAACCAAACATGAGAGTTACCAGAGAGAATTGATGGCGACAAACCAAGTAGGCGAGAAAAAAGATGCAGCGTCTAGGGATGTCAGCTGCGGCATCTTAGGATGCCAGCTGCGGCGTCGTTTCTGAGAGAAAAACAAGAGACCACGCACAATCCCTTAATTAATGAAAGGGGTGGCCTTTTTTCTTTCAGGATTAAAATTATCAGTTTTAATAAGAACCTAATTGTGACTAATGTTATGTGGAAACAAAATGCTAATCACATTAAAATTTGTTTATTCATTTATGATATGGAGACAAATAAATTAGGTATTTATAATTCAATTCGATTTATTTTTTAATTTAAAAATAAACTTTATTAATTACATCCGAATTTTGTTATTTTAGTTTATTTTGGTCTTTTAGATCTTTTTATTACACATAAAATTCAAATTTAGTTAATTCACTTTATTTTGGTCTTTTAAATCCTTTTGAAGATGTCATTAATAAACTTTTGTTTGGTTGTTGCTATTTTTTTTCTATCTTGTGAATACTAAATATTCCTATTATTATAATGTCAATTTATAGTACATTATAAACTCAAAATCGATAATAGCTTTATTATTTTGGCAAGTCATATGTTTTTTTCATACTAGTTCTCAGACACGTGCATTGTACGTGTATTTTATGCTAATTAGTATAATTTTAAAAAAATAATAGAGAAGGGAATAAAGAGATTGACCACATGCGAGAATTCCAAAAAAATGACCAAAGAAAATAAGTCAGATAACATAAAACAAAGTCTCAAGATTAAAAGCGCAAGCAATGAACAAAAGAGAACAAAAATTATTAAGAGCAGAACAAAGGTAAAAGAAATTAATATAAAAAGAATATACTTTTGTTGAGAAAGTGCTAAGAATACACCAAATATTGAGTATTTTTTTAAAAAAAATAAAGCATTTAATAATTTGACAATAGCCCAAGGTCATTGAGCTTCCTAAATCAAAGTGATTAGATGAAGCCAAAAAGATCATTGAACCCAACTATTGTAACTTTCACCACATCTTCCGGTACCCCGGTCCACATAAAAAAACATTTTAAAGAGAAAATCATGGCGTTAGTGATGGATGAAAATATTATCATTGATGTTCGAGAGATGATTGGTGTAATTCATGCTAGTGTCAAAGTTAACAAGAAATTTACAACATCATAAGCTCTACGATATAGGCTCTCTATTGCATCACCAAAGATTGAAGAAAGAACCATCATGCTACAATTTGAAAGTTTTGAACAATTTAAAATTTCCACCTTGCTGAAGAAACATCAAACTTGTTAAAGGTAGATGACATCCCTTAAAACATCAAACATATTTAATCCAAAATTCTAAATTTAATTTTGAATATAGATGGATGGTAACCTCTTAGAATCCTTGCAATTAAACTAAACGGTCATGAAAAGTACTTGAGAAGCAAGATAATGGTTAACTTAATTAACCAATTCCCACAAACTTAATCCTATTATAATTAAATTTGTACGTAGTTATACAATTTCCTATTTGTTTGGTTAAATTGCTATACATTAGCTACGAGCTAACTTGTCGTCACAACTAATATAATATATAATTTTACTTGTATTACATACCATACTAGTGATTACATTATACCTTACTTATTCTACGTTACATTGTTCTCATATGGAAACATTTATTTATAACTATTGATCACAGTTGATTGACCTTAACTCATCAAAATACTACCCTTTTAAGGCATTTTGAATAATAGTTTCATGATGAAAAGTACTCCCATTTTGTGTTAACACCCAATTTGGCGTGATCGCATAGTTACTTTAATATTTTTTTTCATTTTGTCTTTACTTATATATCCTATTTTATTCTTCACCCTAACTTTTTATAGAAGTTCTACCACGTACCCTATTTTTCTTGTAGGGTTATCATTCAAATTGTTGATATGTGACATTATGTAACGACGAAAAATAATACAATACAAATGTTGTATTCATTAAAATAATACAATACGATACATAATGAAACAAATCGTAACAAGCGTCAATTAAATAATATACAAAACCGCAGCAACAACAAAATCAAAAATAATTATTAAAGAACAAATTCCAAAATCAGAAGTTAGAACACTAATTACCAAAGTCAAAATAAATTACTATTATACGAAAGACTCATAAAAGGAGATACACACAGAAAACATTAGTAAGTAGTGAACTTCTCCCACAGTTTAAAGCCCAAATGGCTTGAAACCTTATTTAGTTGAGAAGCAAATGGTCTTGCCCAAACCCGGACCAGGCCCAAACAAATGTATGCTATCTAATTAGGAAAGTAAGTAAATTTTTTTTCTAAAAAGAAACACCAAAAATCTGATAGATTGATGTATGGAAGCTTCTTTGAGTCTCTCATCTTCTCCTCCTTGAAGCTCCCAGCTAATCTACTGATAATGCTCACTGAGCTCTCTCCGATGAGCCACTGTCTCTACTTCCTCTGATGAGCTTTCAATTTCTTAATGCAGCTAAGCTTCTTGCTTTACAGATGTGCTCAATGTTACAGGTATGATATCCACTTCCTTCATCTATTATGATATATATTTTTGTATTGTTTCATTCACAGCTTAGTGTTGGATATTGTAAATTCGATCAGATCTATTTCATACTTCAAATTAGTGTTGTGCTACTTTTTGGAGCAAATTTTAGCTAAACAACACAAAGATTGATGTGCACTCAAATAGACAAGCAAGAGAATTATCATTCTTAGGCGACCTTTTTTTTTTCTCTAAAAATGGCTTTTAATATTTTATTTTATTTCAAAAGTTCATTTTCGAGTTTCGACACTACGTACGAGTTAAGCTCATTTTGAAATTGATTTATTTGGATGCTTAGTTATGGACATTTATACCCTTTTGAAATATATTAAAATAATTATTAATGTTAATAATATACAAAACTCAGGTTGGTCGAGCACTTCTCCACCTCCTAAGTTTCAGGGTTAATGGGTTAATGGGTTAATTCGAGGAACAACTTCCTTCACTTCTTCAAATTTGCCCACCAAAGAAAGTACAGAAAGCCAAAAAATGGAGAAAGAAATTGTCTTTTGGTGCTTAACTTTTTTAGGTTTTTGGCTCCAAAAGAATTTCAGAATAACCACTATATATTTGAGAAGTTTCATTGCAAAATGAAAGAATATCTGAACCTCGACAAGAAGATCAGGTATGTTTCAGTCTTCCCACTTTATGTTTGAATAAAATTAAATAGATCATTATGTGTAGAATCATATATTGAATGATTTGTTCATTGATTATTTGTGGCACCTTCATTGACCTTGCTTTATTTTTGTCTCATAAGATCATTTAGAAGAATACTCGAATTTACTGTGTAGATTACAGTTTCAAGTGGTGTGAATATTTACAATTGGTGCATGACACACACTAGTGAAGTATAACACTATTCAGGCTTCTATTTAAACAACTTCTCATTCGTTTTGTCATATATTGATGTTTTCTCCTCAGATTTCTAGGGAAGACCGGGTGGATTGTGAAAACAAGTATTTAAAGTCTGTCACATTATGCTTCTGGAACTTGACACTTAGAATTAAGATAGGGTAATGGAACTTTCTATCAAGATGAACCAAACCAAAATATTTGCAGATGAATATTATGTAGGGCAATTTGTTCTTGGTTAAGAAACAATTTTACTAACACCAAAGTGGGAACTACAAAATAAAATAGGACTAACCCCTGTTTCTCATAAGTTTCAGTTAACAAAAAATAATAATACAATTTGAAGTATCAACTTCACTTTTGTCTATCTATTACTAGTGATGTCAATACTATCCTACTACATTTTAGCTAATCAATTTGGTATAACATTTGAGCTCCAATCCTTCCAATTCTTGCGGCTTCTTTTGGTGGTAACCTTGAGGTATATGGTTGAGCACACGTAGAACAGACTACCATGACTTCAGAAACCTCCCCCTTATGGACAACTATTTCTCTTGCTACCCTAGTCTCCTGGTAGTGAGTGGCCTCCATGGAATCTTTTCATGTACTTTTCCCTCCAGATTAGTGATACTACCATAGAAAATAGGTAGCCAATGACGGTTCACTTTCTTGAGTCTTTTCTTTTTCCATTTTATGCTCAAGTGACCTCTACCTGCTAGCTTCTGATCAATCTAGGTTCACCTATCCAGCATAACATTCTGGATCACAACTTTTGGGTAACGTTGCATTCAAAGAAAATGTGGTCAATGGTTTCTTCAGTTGTGTCACATAAAATACAAGGAGAAACAAATATCCCAAATTTCAGTAGTCTTTCTAAAATGCTTAGTCGTTTTTGCTAGCACAACCAAAGACAAAACTTATGTGTCACGATCCAACCCACCGGGCCGTGCGGGAACCTACTCTAAGACCTAAGTAGGAGAATCCTCATATCTCAATAATTAAAACATGCGAAAAATTAAAGAAACAGAGATAAGTATAAAAATATGATTTTATAAATACTAACTTTAAACACTCTTTTAGTTAAAACTTGTAAAGTAAATTAACAACTCCTAAGGATCTAGTCTAAACAAGTACAAGAGTGACTAAGAGTAAATTTGAACAAGATAAGACATAGCTCCGACCATGCGGAAGGAAGAATAGAAGCTGGTGGAGAATTACTTCGTCTTCACCTAATGGAACGTCACCAATCCTGCATCAAGACTATGTCGAAAGACATAGCAAGAGTAGTATCAATACAAAACACACGTACTGGTAGACATCATCGGTCAACCCGACTCCCACCACATAACATAAGAAACCAACTAGTAAGATTCATGAAATAAACCACTCGCTTCTCCACCTTTACCCTCTCTTGAAATACCTCTGATATACACTAGTATTCTGCCTACTGTGACCCTTCTCAATCAACCTACCTACCAGATACTTGATCATAGCCTAACCATTCTACCTCATAGAGAAATCCCCCAATTACAACCACCAACATTGCAACTAACCATTCACGTCATACCCCTACTTCCTCGTCACATTACCCAGCCATAGTCACATAATACATTACATCACGCTCCCTTAACACTAAACCCAATCTCTTCCCCCAAGGTGAAATCCACTTAAGCATATTTCATCACACACACTACCTCTACTCCTTGCCATTACAACACACAAACAACCCTTCCTATCTATTACTCGCCTCTTGAACATTTATCCCTTCCACTATACCCAACAAGTTCGCTCATTATAAAACCATCAAATATAAACCAACATACACGTGCCCACTAAGTGCAGCATAAGCAAGTCAATACAACACTAAACTCACATGCGCATATCCAACATATACGATATCATCAATATTTACGAACAACGAACAACTTCACATTTTATGTCACATCTTTGGTCCTCTCATGGAACCCAAACCCAAACAGTTAGTTAAGCCGGAAAGTGGCAACCAATCAGAGTTAGTTATGCCGGAACGTAGCAACCGATCCAAGTTAGTTATGTCGGAATATGGCAACCGATCCCATAGTTATGCCAGAACGTGGCAACCGATCCAAGTAAGTTATGTCGCAACACGACAATCTATGCATTCAACACATCACAATCACAATCACAATCAGAAGTATATCTTCATGATCATACATTTAGGTAATGATTTCATGGAAATCATAGTTCACCAATCTCGTTTACAACAAGTGTGATCCACAATGTAACATTCATATACAAACATTAATTTGACCATACTTAGCCCCAGTTCATCATCTAAGGCTTCTTTCTAGGGTTTAGTCACAATTCATCATAAATCCTCAATTCAATCGCTCCAATTTATGATCTAGCATACATTCATAAATCTAGTTCCATTCATCAATTCATAGTCTTATTCTTGAAGTAATTGTATCCATGATAACAATTCTAGAGTCCTTAACAATTCATCAATTCCTCTCCTCAAGGCATAAACCCACATACTTTGATTTCTAGGGATTACTCAATGAATTTACTTGGTGTACGAAGGTCTACACATACCCCTACCATTGATTTCCATATATTACATAGTAAGAACATATTTATAACTACTCAATTCATAAAAACCTAGTCTACCTGGGTGCTAAGGAGTTGCACGGAGTTTTGACTTGATTTGGGTTTTCTGGGCTTCGTGACGGTCAATTTGGCCAAGAATCCACAAGATCTCACCATCCTCATGCTAAAAATCTCCTCCTCCTTCCTTCCCAAGCTTAGAGAGGCGTTTCTGAGGTTTCTAGGGTGTTTTACGACTTATTTAGGTATTTTAGGAAGGAGGAGAAAATAGGATTTCTCATAATTTACGTTCTGCCTCGCCTATCCCGCCTTGGCAGGCACTTACCCTACCCTTGCACCGCCTCCCTAGCAGCATCTGGCCCGCTGTGGTGGGGCAATGGCCTAGATTTTCCCAGATTATTGTTTATCCTAAATAACGATGGTTTGGGTAGTTACAATAGATACCAATTTACCCCTCGTTCATCCCCGAATGACTAGTGCACAAATGACTGTGCACCCTACCGCATATTACTTTATGATTAATAACTTGGTCTATCATCAAGTCACGGATGGGGATGGTTTTAATTTAACAAGCAGGATTCACGATAGGTTCTCTATTTTAAGAGATCGGTTAGGGATATGACGCAACGTTTGAGACCAGAAATTAGCGTCCCGAATTACATAGCCTGACCCCGCCAGGGCGGCAGCCCTCCCATTAAGGCGGGACCACTGTGGCGAGAGATCTCCAGCTAAAGCGGGAGGTCGGGAACAATATGGGGGGTGGGGAATGAAATTCTCCCCATTTCTTCCTATTCTTTCAAAAGTTCTCTCCAAATCCTCTCAACTCACTTCGTCTGAACATCTAACTCAAGGTAAATTCTCGTTTCCCACGCTCTTTTCTTCAATACTTGATTAACAACAAAAGCATGCTACTGTCTAATTGTTTAAAACTAATTCCGGTTAGTTATTCAAAAATAAACTAGGTTGCTTGATTTGTTCAAAAAATGAAGCATGGTCACTTCTCCTACATCCCCAACGTTCCTACAACATCCTGGGCGTAAGGATTTCGTAAAAATATGCCTAAACCAATACAAAAATGGGTGGGGAAGTTGAAGGGTCTCTTGGTGTAAAACTCTGATTTAGGCCTCTTTTAAGAGTTATTTTGCTGAAATGCTTACTTATTTATGTTCTAGGATAGTTAAATAACTCTGATCAACTGAAATTCTATCGAAAGCGAGGGCTTTGGAACGAAAAGGCGCCATTGTCGCACCTAGTATTTGTCCCAGATGAAGGCCGCTCTGGCGGCCTTTATCCCACTATGGCGGCCTTCATAACCCCACGAAGGCAGGATTATGGCCACTGTGGTGGGATACGCTAGGCAGTGGCCTTACCCTTAACACCAAAAATTCTCTTTTCTTAATTCTTAATTCTTAGCCTTACCCTGACTATACTATCGCGTTCTAACTTATCTTCAACTTATTACAGGCTTCTAAATGGCAGGACAAAACGACGAATACTTACCTTTCATCCGATTTCTCGATGCAGCAAGCCAGGAAAGGCATCATGACCACCGTAACACAGGGTTCTGTTGTGAGAAGGGTTTTGTGCTGCACAGGTTAGGGGAGAAGGAGCCTGCCTTCTATGCTCGTCTAGTAGAGTTCGGGTGGGTCCCACTGACTGAGGCTTCCCCAGATGCACGCTCCACTTGGGTGAGGGAATTCTACGCCATCCTGCCTACTATGCGATGGGACGACTCTCACCCCGTCATCCGCATCATAGGAGTTGACATTCCTCTGAATGCCACTGCTATCAATGAGTCCCTAGAAGTACCGAAGGTCCCGAACCATGAATACGAGGCCAGACTAAAGGAGTTGACTCTAGAGTGGCTGAGAGTCACTTTTGTTGAACCTACACACCGGGATCAAGTTTATTGGGTTACTACTGAGGGTATTACTAGCACGGATTGGTCACCCGATGCTAAGAGGTGGCTACACTTAGTGACTATGAGGATCCGCCCATCGGGAAACTGCATTGACGCGACCTTTCCCCAGGACTTGGTGGTGGCGTGCGCTATACAGGGTAACCAGCTAAATATGGGGGGACAGATCATCCAGAATGGAAGATGTTTTATCGGGGCAACAAAAAGGCATTCTTTCTCTTCGGTCTTATCACTGTCCTGTGCAAGCGGGCGGGAGTGCCACTATTTGATGTTGATGAGGTATTTCTTATGGATCCCCCTTCACCCTCTTTTGGTTAGGACACGTTATACTTCTAGGAGCAAAAGGAGGAGGACTGGCAGGACTAGCCGTAGTAAGACGTCTGCTAATTCAGATGACGAGGAACGGGTTGAGGAGGATCTAGCAATAGTTTGGAACATATTGTGGAGTGCTTATGCTTACATCACTTCGGCCCCACCTAACACTGCCTTGAAGGTTGAGATGCTCCGCCGCCAGTTGCGTAAGGAGAGGAGGAAAAATCTTGAGAGGGATCGTCTGCTAGTCCAGATTTGGAAGATCGTGAGGACCATATTAACTTGCATTGCTCCTGGTCAAGAGCTCCCCCGTATCGAGAAAAGGGATTTTCAGCATTTCACTTTCATGGATGAGGTAAGTACTGGCCTAGTACCTCCAGAGGATTTGGACTCAGATGTGGACACTACCCAGTCCGAGGGTTCTTGATTGGATTGTTATTTTGCCTTCTTTGGCTTGTAAATTTAGACAATCTATTTTTACATTTCGACTCTCTAACTGTTTTGTAGCACACAAATTCTTGATTTCCTGCATTTCCATAGTAAACGGTGAATTTCTAAGTTTTATCTCTATTCTCTAATTTGCTGAACACCGGAGAATTACAGGGATTTGTTTGGATTCCAATTGGGGATGATAATTGAAGTTAGGGAAAACATGGGAGGCTGGGTTGAGGTTCTGCCTCACCCTGTCCCGCTCTGGCGGCCTAGCTATGGCGGGAATAATCCCGCCCCAGCGGCTCACACGGGACCAGAACCCAAGCCAATAATTTCTCGATTCTTTTCGCTGTTCTAAAATTTCCCCAAGGTCCCCAACTTACCCAACAATTTTAGGAGGCTTCTGCGAGCTAGGAGAAATCCTTGACTACTCCAAATCGAACACACGATACACCAATTAATTTTATTTTTGATAATTCAGCACCACAACCTATACATCTACAGGATGCACCCCGATATTTACAGCTCGCAATAAATCAAACCAATTGCCAATATATTGGACATATCAAATTATAGTCACCCATATTTAGTACACGCCGTCATATCATCATATTCAACCAATTACCACTTCATATTTGCAATTAGATTAAACAACACGAATCACACACTCACAGTTATTTTAGGCAACAAAGAGCACACATTCACAGTTTCCAAAAACAATGCACAGACAAATTCAATTTATTAGCTAGTTCGTTCCATAGATGACCATATCTAGTCATCCATGCCTTTTATAGCCCCTAAGGCCATATACCAATTGGAACATTCTCAGTTCTAATTTCCTTGCTTGTGTTCCTTCAGTCGTAACCATGATGTTTGGTTCACTTCGTTGAGATACCAATTGGACTCAACTCATACCACAAGAAACACTCGCACAAAAGGAGAGAATAAGTGGAACAACTTCCTAGATTGCTTCCTAGATTCCTAAAGATTAGATGTGGACATCAACACACCAATCTGTAGGAGTCTAGTCCACATTTTGATCTTGTACTGGGAGATCGGTAACCTAGGCTCTGATACCAATTTGTCACGACCCAACCCACTGGGCCGTGTGGGCACTTACCCTAACACCTAAGTAGGAGAACCCTCATATCCCAATAATTAAAACATGCGGGAAATTAAAGAAACGGAGATAAGTATAAAAATATGATTTTATAAATACTAACTTTAAAGACTCTTTTAGTTAAAACTTGTAAAGTAAATTAACAACTCCCAAGGATATAGTCTAAATAGGTAAAAGAGCTACGAAGAGTAAATTTGAACAAGATAAATAAAAGACACACCTCCCACCATGTGGAAGGAATAATAGAAGTTGCTGGAGAATTAATTTGTCTTCACCTAATGGAACGTCACCAATCCAGTATCAAGACTATGTCGAAAGACATAGCAAGAGTAGTATCAGTAGAAAACACACGTACTGGTAGGCATCATCGGTCAACCTAACGCCCACCACATAACATAAGAAACCAACTAGTAAGATTCATGAAATAAACCACTCGCTTCTCCACCTTTACCCTCTCTTGAAATACCTCTGATATACACTAGTATTCTGCCTACTGTCACCCTTTTCAATCCACCTACCTACCAGATACTAGATCATAGCCTAACTAATCTATCACATAGAGAAATCCCCCAATTACAACCACTAACATTGCAACTAACCATTCATATCATACCCTTACTTCCTCGTCACATTACCCAGTCAGCCATAGTCACATAATACATTACATCACGCTCCCTTAACACTAAAACCCAATCTCTTCCTGTCACCCTTGAGCTACACCCGAGACGCGGACACGAGACCTAGGACCACAAGTGATCCCAAGCTAACCCTGCTGGTATGATCATGAGCATACTAAAACTTAACTGAATAATAAAAACTGTGCGGAAGCTATCATCATAAATAAAATGAAAAGATGGGGAATACCCATATACTACAACTGAGATATATGGAAACTGATGAGTTTAATACAAAGAACATATTAACTCAGTTCTAAGCCGAATCTAACTATGTCTGAAATATTCCTTTAAACTGACTAGAAATGTTGGGACATGCCCCAACTAAATCTAGCAAAACTGAAACTCAAGGACTAAAAGTACAAAAATGATAAACATGTCACTGGTCCTCAAAGAATGAGGACTCACCACTGATGCTACTAAACTGATGATCGAGAACGATCTAAGCGTGATCTGGATGCTGAGAACCTAAACCTACATCACAAGAAGATGTAGCGCAGAGTATGCGTCAGTACTTGAAAAGTACTGAGCATGCATGATAGAATAAAGCTGAAATAACATATAACTGAACAAAGTAAATAAGCAATGATATAATTTTAACATGATATAAATACTGAATATTGTGCTAACTGAATGCAATGACCAATGCTGAAACTGAATACTAAATATACTGATATATGGTCAATGCAATAGAATCTTACTGAACTGTGGGTGCTACTAATAACCGATAATAAAACCACATGAGCTAAATGTGGAGTCCGATGTATATGCCCCATCGAAAGGATCCATTATACCCTGCCAGAGGTTTAGAGGCATGCTGGCATTATCACAGAAATGATGCCCATAGAAAGGACTTACAACCTACGTGTCTAGTAGTTCTGGGACTATTGGGTACGCTGAACCCTAGTCCAACATGGTATTATCTACTCCCAATGGATTAAGTAATTAACACAATATGACTGAATTTCTGTAAGTTACTGGATAGCTCAAACTGAACATGTAAACTGAGTATGCAACAATTAAACTGATATTGATGCATTAATAACTGACGCATAAATAATTGAATAACTGAAATATCTTACCTAGCATGTGTAATTCAAGAACTAAAGAAATACATAGCTAGGGTTCTGGAATTTATGGATTAAACGAAATAATAACATACTAATTTGATTTGGATCATTTTAACAGCTAAGAACCTAATAATTCTAACATTCAAAAAACCCTTGGTCTAGTCATAATAATGGAATCAAGAAACTGACTCAAAACTAGGGACCTAATGGGTGAAAGTAACCCACTAGTGAAATCCCACATACCTGGTGATGAATTCCACGGAGAAATCTTTAAATTTTGGGGCTGGAACTAATGGAACCTTGTTGCATTCTTGAACTAGGGTTCTTGACTTCTCTTCTCCTCTTACGCTCTAATTTTTCTAAGTTATGTTTCTAGGCTTAAACTGACTAAAACCTCATAATTTAGGGTCTAAACGACGTAGCTTAAGGGTCCAACGAAATAGGAAAAGACCAAAGACCCTTGACTTACCTGCTATCGGAGTGACCAACATACGGGAGGTATGGGCAGTAGGTCAACCTACGGTCCGTAGATTGTGGTCGTAGGTCAAGTCTGCCTGATAGGGCTTCACTAAAACGAGCATAACGTTTTACTCGGAGGTTGGATTTAGCAAAATCGGTGGTGTTGGAAAGAGGATTCAATTATCTATCATATCTTAGGTCGTGGGACACATAATTCCTTTTGTACTGGGAGTTATGACCATTTGAAGTTGACCCAATTTGCAATTTACCTCTAATTGACTGTTTGCCTTCACGAACGATTAGACCTACGGATTGTGGATCGAACGATGGTCCGTGCTGTCGGTAGTCGTTTGTGTCAGAGGCAGGGTAATGGGGGCCTCGATCCACAGACACAGACCATAGACTGTGGTGTGGCCCACGGACCGTGGGTCTGTTCGTGGGTCGAGAGTTATCCGATTTTTTGAGCTGGGTTTGGGGAGGGGTTGCATTGGTGAACCACAGACCACCAGCACGGGGCGTGGTCTGACCTACGATCCGTGGGTGGCAACTTTGGGTTGCACCTAAAACTTTTCAAAATCTGCATTTTTGGTCTGTTTCGAATATGGGGTGTTACATTATCTCTCCCTTGGGACCATTCATCCTCGAATGAAGACTAAAATAGATGACTATGGAGGGAAGAAGCTGAAATCCCTACCACTAAGTACTAGAAACTGATTTGTGACTGAACTGAGTTCCAAGAACAGGCAAATATGTTGAAAATGTAAGGCTGACTGAAGGAACAAAATAATAAGATTGAATTAGGGCATGAATGACTGAAAGATTGAAAAGGAACTATTACCTCAAGCTAGAATGGAATCAGAAGGAAAGAGGTGAGGATACATTGACTTCATGGCTGCTTCTGCTTCCCAAGTAGCTCCCTCTACAGACTGACTTCCCCACAAAAACCTTGACTGAAGCGACTTCTTTATTTCTCAACCTTCTAACCTAATGATCGAGAATCTCAACTAGTACATCCTCATACGAGAGTCTATCTTTCACAGCCACACTCTCTAATTGCACCACAGATGCTGGATCACCCACACACTTCTTAAATAGTGAAATATGGAAGACTGGATGCACTGTTACCAAATTTACTGGCAACTCTAACTCATAAGATACTTTACCAATCCTTTTCAAGATCCGATAAGGGCCTACATATCTGGGACTGAGCTTCCCTTTCTTGCCAAACCTCATCACCCCCTTCATAGGTGACACCTACAGGAAAACCCAATCATCAACTTGGAACTCTAGTTCCCTTCTCCTTACATCTGTGTAAGATTTCTGGTGACTCTACGCTGTCTTAAGTCTATCTCTAATGAGTTTCACTTTTTCCATAGCATAATGGACTAAATATGGCCCTATCAAGGCTACTTCACCTACTTCAAACTAGCCCACAAGAGATCTACATCTACGCCCATACAATGCCTCATAAGAGGCCATCTGAATGTTGGAATGGTAACTATTATTGTAGGCGAACTCTATAAGAGGAAGGTGATCATCCCAACTACCCTTGAAGTCGATCACACAAGCTCTGAACATGTCCTCTAAGGTCTGAAAGGTACGCTCTACCTGCCCATCCGTCTGCGGATGAAATGCTGTGCTAAGGTTAACCTGAGTACCAAGACCTTTCTGAAATGACTTTCAGAAAAGAGAAGTAAACTGAGGACCTCTATCTGAGATGATAGACAAAGGAACCCCATGCAACCTCACAATCTCATTAATGTAAAGCTTGGCGTAATCCTTCGCAGAATCTGTAGTCTTGACAGCCAAAAAGCGAGAAGACTTAATAAATCTATCAACAATCACCCAAATGGAGTCATGATTTCTACGAGTACGAGGTAAACCTGTGATGAATTCCATGTTGATCACTTCTACTTCCAAGTAGGAATGTCAATCTCTTGAGTCATACCTCCTGGTTTTTGATGTTCTACCTTGACTTGCTGGCAATTGGGGAACTTAGCCACAAAATCTGCTATATCTCTTTCCATACCATTCCACCAATAGACTTCCCGCAGATCGTGTTACATCTTAGTGGCACCTGGATGAATAGAATATTTGGAGTTATGGGCCTCTGCAAGAATATGTTGTCTCAACTCGCCCACATTAGGAACACATAGTCGACCCTGGTAGCGAAGCACACCATCTCCCCCTTGGGAGAAAACCTCAACTCTCTGTTGGTGGACTGCACCCTTGAGTTCAAGTAATATCGGATCGATGTCTTGCTTTTCCTTAACTTCCACTACCAAAGAATATTCTGCCCCATTTTTAACCGATACACCACCATCTGATATGCTCATAAGAAGAACTTCTAGGCGAGCAAGTCTATGCACATCCTTTGCTAGCTCTTTTCTTTCTTCCTCAACATGTGCTACACTACCAATGAATAATCTGCTAAGAGCATCTGCTACTACATTCGCCTTACCGAAATGGTAATACATACTCATATCATAATCTTTGAGGAACTCAAGCCACCTTTTCTGGCAAAGATTCAACTTTTTCTGGGTGAATACATACTAGAGGCTCTTATGGTCTGTGAACACATCTACATGAACACTATACAAGTAGTGTCTCCAAATCTTGAGTGCAAACACCACTGCAAGCTCGAGGTCATCAGTCAGATAATTCTTCTTATGTACCTTAAGTTGTCTAGAAGCATAAGCTATAACCTTACCTCGCTACATCAACACACAATGTAGGCCGACCCTGGATGCAACAGAATAGATCACATAACCATTTGAACCCTCTGGTAGAGTCAAGACAGGAGTTGTAGTCAACCTAGTTTTCAATTCTGCAAAGCTTTTCTCACAATCATCTGACCATCGAAACTTGACCATCTTCTGAGTCAACCTAGTCAATAGTGAGGCTATCGATGAAAATCCTTCCACGAACCTCATGTAATAACCCGCTAAACCTAAGAAACTTCTGATATCTATAGCAGAGGTAGGTCTGGGACATTGTTTCACTGCTTCTATCTTCTGGGAATCTACTCGAATTCCTTCACTAGATATAATATGCCAAAGGAAGGCAACTGATTGCAACCAAAACTCGCACTTGTTAAATTTTGCAAATAATTGGCGATCTTTGAGAGTTTGCAGAACAACTCTCAAATGACTCGCGTGTTCTTCCTCATTCCTAGAGTAAATGAGGATATCATCAATAAAGACGATAACGAACAAGTCCAAGTACTGCTTGAACACTCTATTCATCAAATCCATGAAAGTTGCAGGAGCATTGGTTAGTCCAAATGACATGACTACAAATTCATAATGACCATATCTAGTTTTGAAGGCTGTCTTCGAAATATCACTATCTCTGACTTTAAGCGGATGATAACCCGATCTGAGGTCTATTTTTGAGAAATGACTAGCACCCTGAAGTTGGTCAAACAAGTCATCAATCTTGGGGATGGGATACTTATTCTTGATTGTGACCTTGTTCAACTGTCTATAGTCAATCCACATTGTGAGAGAACCATATTTCTTCTTTCGAACAACACTAGTACACCCCATGGAGAAATACTAGGTCTGATGAAGCCCTTATCTAGAAGGTCTTTCAACTACTCTTTCAATTACTTAAGCTCAGCTGGAGCCATTATGTAAGGAGGAATAGAGATAGGCTGGGTATCTGGAAGGAGATCAATTCCTAAGTCGATTCCCCTATTGGGAGGAACTCCAGAAAGATCTTCTAGAAATACTTCTGGAAACTCATTAAACACTGGAACTGACTCAAGAGTTGGGGTTTCAGAGCTTGAATCCTTAACCCGAAATAGATGATAGAGATAACCCTTAGAGATCATCTTTCTGGCCTTAAAGTAAGAAATGAGTCGACCCATAGGTGCTAAGCTACTACCCTTCCATTCTAAGATTGGTTCGTCTAGAAACTGAAAACGAACAATCCTAGTTCTACAATCGACTGAGGCATACCATTTCTAACTCTACACGATCTACTGAGGTGAATTTTTGGGAGACTGTGATAGGGCAATTTATGTATACCGGTCTAGCTATAACTGGGTCACCCACTGGAATAGAGACTGAGAAAGGTTTTGGGAGCATTTTTGGAATAACACTGAATTGGACTGCTATATAAGGAGTCACAAAATATAAAGTAGCCCTTGAATCTTTCCACTGAGTGTACCATATATGAGCCACATCCTTAAGCTGGTAGGATGCCAACTTAACCCTACCATTACCAATCACTTGCATCACTCTAAAGATTTTCTTGACCTCATCAATGAAGTTTTGGGGATCTTCTCCAACTTGCGATCCTAAGAACTCTGGCGGATTCATCCTAATAAAGTCTCGCACTCTAGCTACAGCTGACCTAACATTGGCATTTGCCTGAACTGGAACCCGCTGATTGTTCTGGTTGGCCACACTCTGAGCCAACATCTGAATGACGTTCCTAAATTATGCATTAGAAACTTCCTGATCTGGGACTAGAGGAGGTGCGTTTGCATTCATGGTGTTAGCTCTACGGGGAGGCATGATCTTAAGCGCATAACGATGGATTAGAAAGGAGATCTGACCAACACACGATAAGAATAACAAAGAGAGTGAAGTTTTCCTAAAACACTTTGTAGCCTCCCTCACATTAGATGTGGTGCACTTCACACCCATGAAAAGGACTCTACTTAGTGCGGCTTTTCAGACATCCTAGGACTCTTAAACCTAGTGCTCTAATACCAAGTTTGTCACACCCCGAGCTACCCCCGAGACGCACGGGACCTAGGACCACAAGTGAACCTAAGCTAACCCTACTGGCATGATCATGAGCATACTAAAGATAAACTGAATAATAAAAACTATGCGGAAGATATCATCATAAATAAAATGAAAAAATGGGGAATACCCATATACTATAACTGAGATATATGGAAACTGATGAGTTTAATACAAAGAAGATATTAACTCAATTCTAAGTTGAATCTAATTATGTTTGAAATAAGCCTCTAAATTGACTAGAAATGTTGGGTCATCCCCCAACTAGATCTATCAAAACTAAAACTAAAGGACTAAAAGTACAAAAATGATAAACATGTCACTGGTCCTCAAAGAATAAGCACTCACCACTGATGCTGCTGAACTGATGATCGAGAACCGATCTAAGCGTGATATGGATGCAAAGAACCTGAACCTATATCACGAGAAGATGTAGCGCAGAGTATGCGTCAGTACTTGGAAGGTACTAAGCATGCATGATAGAATTAAGCTGAAATAACATATAACTGAACAAAGCAAATAAGCAATGATATAATTTGAACATGATATAAATAGTGAATACTGAGATAACTGAATGCAATGACCAATGCTGAGACTGAATACTGAATATTCTGATACATGGTCAATGCAATAGAATCTGACTGAACTGTGTGAGCTACTAATAACCGATAATAAAACCACATGAGATAAATGTGGAGTGTGATGTATATGCCCCATCGAGAGGATCCAATATACCCTGCCAGAGGTATAGAGGCATGTTGGCGTGATCACTAAAATTATGTCCACAGAGGGGACTTACAACATACGTGGCTAGTATTTCTGGGACTATTGGGTACGCTGAACCCTAGTCCAACTCGGTATTATGCTACTCCCAATGGATTTAGTAATTAACACATTATAACTGAATTTATGTAAGTTACTGGATAACTCAAACGGAACATGCAAACTAAGTAAGCAATAATTAAACTAATATTGATGCATTAATAACTGAGGCATGTATAATTGAATAACTGAAATATCTTACCTAGCATGTGTAATTTAAGAACTAAATAAATACATAGCTAGGGTTCTGGAATTCATGAAATAAACTGAATATTAACATACTAATCTGATTTGGATCATTCTAATAGCTAAGAACCCAATAATTCTAACATTTAAGAAACCCTAGGTCTATTCATAATAAGGGAATCAAGAAACTAATTGAAAACTAGGGACCTAATGGGTGAAAGGAACACACTAGTGAAATCCCGCATACTTGGTGATGAATTGTCGGAGAAATCTTTAAATTTCAGGGCTGGAAATGATGGAACCTTGCTGCATTCTTGAACTAGGGTTCTTGACTTCTCTTCTCCTCTTACGCTATAATCTTTCTAAGTTTTGATTAAAATGATCTGACTTAGGTAAGTTCTAATTATGTTTCTAGGCTTAAACTAACTAAAACTTCATAACTCGGTGTCGTTGGAAAGAGGATTCAATTATATATCATATAATAGGTCATGGGACACATAATTCCTTTTGTGCTGGGAGTTATGACCATTTGAAGTTGACCCAATTAGCAATTTCCCCCTAATTGGCTGCTGGCCTTCACTAACGATCAGACCTACGGACCGTGGATCGAACGATGGTCCGTGCTGGTCGGCTGTCATTTGCGTCAGAGGCTTGGTAAAGGGGGCCTCGATCTACGGATAGAGACCACGAATCGTGGTTCTGTCCGTGGGTCGAGACTTTGTCGATTTTCTGAGCTGGGTTTGGGGAGGGGTTGCAGTGGTGAACCACAAACCACTAGCATGGGCCGTGGTCTGACCTACAGTCCATGGTTGGCAACCGTTAGTTGCAACTGCAACTTTTTAAAATCTGCATTTTTGGTCTGTGTCGGATATGGGGTGTTACACTTCCCCCCAAGGTGAAATCCACCTAAGCATATTTCATCACACACGCTACCTCTACTACTTGCCATTACAACAAGCGAACAACCCTTACTATCTATTACTTGCCTCTTGAACATTTATCCCTTCCACTATACCCAACAAATTCTCTTATTACAACGAACCATCAAATATAAACCAACATACACGTGCCCACTAAGTGAAACATAAGCAAGTCAATACAACACTAAAATCACATGCGTATATCAAACATATACGATATCATCAATATGTACGAACAACGAACAACTTCACATTTTATATCACTTCATTGGTCCTCTCATGGAACCTAAACCCAAATAGTTAGTTATGTCGGAACGTGGCAATCGATCCAAGTTAGTTATGCCAGAACGTGGCAATCGATCCAAGTTAGTTATGCCAGAATGTGGCAACCGATCCCATAGTTATGCCGCAACGTGGCAACCAATCCAAGTTATTTATGCCGGAACGTGGCAGCCGATTCATTCAACACATCACAATCACAATCACAAGTATTTCTTCCAGATCATACATTTAGGTCATGATTTCATGGAAATCATAGTTCACCGATCTCATTTACAACAAGTGTGATCCACAATGCAACATTCATATACAAACATTAATTTGACCATACTTAAGCCTAGTTCATTATCTAAGGCTTGTTTCTAGGGTTTAGTCACAATTCATCATAAATCCTCAATTCAATCGCTCCAATTTATGATGTAGCATACATTCATAAATCTAGTTCCATTCATGATTTCATAGTCTTATTCTTGAACCAATTGTATCCACGATAACAATTCTAGAGTCCCTAACTGTTCATCAATTCCTCTCCTCAAGGCATAAACCCACATACTTTGATTTCTAGTGATTACTCAAGGAATTTACTTGGTGCACGAAGGTCTACACATAACCCTACCATTGATTTCCATTTATTACGTAATAAGCACAAATTTATAACTACTCAATTCATAAAAACCTAGCCTACCTGGGCGCCAAGCAGTTGCACAGAGTTTTGACTTGATTCGGGTTTTCCGGGCTTCATGACGGTTAATTTGGGAAGAATCCACAAGATCTCATCATCCTCATGCTAGAAATCTCCTTCTCCTTCCTTCCCAAGCAGATTTTCTGAGCTTTGTGACTTATTTAGGTATTTTAGGAAGGAGGAGAAAATAGGATTTCTTGTAATTTACGTTCTGCCTCGCCTATCCCGCCTTGGTGCCTACGTACCCCGCCTTGGCGCCGCCGCCCTAGCAGTATCTGGCCTACTGTGGTGGGGCAATGGCCCAGATTTTCTCGGATTATTATTTATCCTAAATAATGACGGTTGCGGTCGTTACATTATGTTGAGGATGAACATTGAGATGAGCTATGTGGCTTTCCAATGGAACTTTGGGGTGCTATGGAATCCTGGCTACATATATTACTGCCTAGTCTCCTCACTAAGCTTTCTTGCAGATTTGGTAATGAGACAACAAACTACCTTGTCTCGATGATTTTTCTTACCATCAATGTATAATTACTTGGGATATTACACACCTCAATAGAATATGTCTTCATATAGTAATTGTTGAAACCAATAGGCATTTCTTCACGAGGCTCAATATTTATCAGATCCACAGCCTTTTCTTAACACTTTAGCTTATATAAGTTTTCTGAAAAGTTTTTGCCTTGAAATTTGGACATTTCCTGCATAAATCTATCATTGATATGTTATACTGGTTCTTTAATCCGCTAGTGATGATTCGATAGTTCAATTAATATTTGGACAAGAAGATAAAAAAAAACTCGTATTAATAAATAACGTGTGTGAGACTTTCCAGTTTGATACTTTATGTTCTTTTTAGATTTTTCATTAGTTGTCAATAGTTGGTGCTTTTGTATAACTATTTTTGTTCAACCAATTGAGTTTATATCTTATGAACATACTAAATTTACATATTGTGTTTTGGTAGAGTTCTGCAAATCAATGGCACCGGGTGGACGTGTCTTTAGACAAACTACAATTGCAGGGGAAACGACTCAAGATACTCAATCATTGGATGAATCAAATAACCTTATTCATGTTGTTAATACAGGTAATATGTTTTATGATATTGATTACTATTAAATTATTTAGTTATTGGCCAAGTTGGAATCGATAATGTTACCTATTGGAACTTCTATTAGTGTTAAACTTCTAAGAAAAGATATGGACATTAGCTTAGTATATAAGGATTGTGAGAATGCTGTTGGGAAAATGAAGTAGTAGGATAAATGAAATTGATTTTGTTCACTCTAGTGAAAGTTATTCAATCTCGGATGATATGTGAATTTGTGGATTTAACTCATGTAGTTATTTTTACACTTCAAAAGAACTGCTTCATGATATCACTCATAATCACTATCTTTTCTTAATTAACATGAAATCCATTGAACATTTGTATGAGCAGTTGTAGTTGACTTGTTTTGGCAATATACTACATAGGCTACAAAAATTGACTCTAAGAAGTGGAAAATGTTGTCACAGATTTCATATAATCATTTCTTCATGATAACTTGTATTAGTTAGACTTGTTTTATTTTTGGCCAGCTCTCTGTTGCTCGTTATGACATAAACAAAATAGGTGTTTAAAGGTACTTGTTCTGTCAATATGTATAATTTGAATCTATTTTCATATTGAATAGGTGTTCTGATTTATACTTTTAGAATTCAATGTCATTTTATGTAATTCATGAAACTTATAATCAACGAATGATTTAAATGATCAAAATAGATGTTATTAGCTCTCCTACATTGTCTTTGTTTCTCGATAAATTTCTTGACCTTGTTGTCTCTTAAGATACAACAAAATAAAGCAAAATTCCCGATGTTCCAGTCTTCATCCTATGCCTTACTGCCATATGTACTATTTCTTTTTAGATTTTAGGTGGTGTTTTGAACAGACACTTTTTCATCAGATGATTTCACTAGACTTAATAAAGGTCATGGCAAAACTAGAGGGAAAGGTCTTGAAAAAATGAAGAAGACTTTGGGAAGGAAGATGAAAATAGAAATTCCACTGGGAAAAGGAAGGTCAACTAAACTAGATCAATCAACAATACTATCCAATGAGTTAGGGATAATTGCCCGAAATTTTCTATTGCTTCCAAACAAGTGGAAGCCGCTCACAAGAGAGGACAAAGATGCAACACTAATTAGATGTCACTTAAGGATTTTGTACTCTAGTAAATTTATTACATGGTAGTGATTATACTAAGGCCTTTTCGGATACTTCTATTACTCATCCATTTTGTTTTTTTGGCAAACTCTTCGATTACATCTATCTCTGTTGATATCTAGTAGTAGTTCACCATTGATCTCTTTCTCTTTATTCTGTGAGATTCATATTTTCTTTTAACTTTAAAAGAATAAGAATCTTATTACCAATAGTTAATAAACTAGAAAACAAACAACTAGTACATCAACTCAACTAATTGCTACTAAAACAACAACTAGGGGCATACATTCATCTCTTCAAGCTTCCTTCCTAAACTATTCCTTAGGGATCCTCTAAAGAAGATGGAAACTTGTGGTAAGTATTTTCAACCATTAATAAACTAGAAAACAAACAACTAGTACATCAGCTCAACTCATTGCTACGAAAACAACAACTAGGGGCGTACTGGTTGCTACTAAAACAAACAACTAGTACATCAGCTTAACTAATTGCTAGTAAAACAACAACCAGGGGTATACATTCATCTCTTCAAGCTTCCTTCCTAAACTATTTCTCAGGGATCCTCTAAATATGATAGAAACTTGTGGATCAGTATTTTCAACATGAATGTAGATTATGCTGCCAGGGACATTTTGTAAACTACTACAACAAACTTTTGCCTTTAGCTTTTTCCTACTCCAACTTTTCAACCCGTTTAAATGCTTTTCTAGTTACTCATTGTTGGTGTAAAATTTTACTACATATGGCTCTAGAGTACTAACATATGAACTGTAATTATTATTATCTTTTGATAAAGTAGGAGATCGTATAAATGAAATCCGGAAGATGCTTGTAAAACAGTAGTTTCTAAAGAAGATGGAAATTTGTGGATCGGTATTTTCAACCTAGATCACAAATTTATTCATCTTAATTGTAATATTTTAAGCTTTTGCTGCCAAGGACATTCTGTAAACTACATCAGCAGAGCTTTTTCCTTTAGCTTGTACCTACTCCAACTGTTCATCCCATTTAAATGTTTTTTAGGTACTCCTTGTTAGTGTAAAAGATTACTCCATATGACTCTAGAATACTCACATATGAACTATAATTATTATTATTTTTTGATAAAGTAAGAGATCATATAAATGATATCAAGAAGATGCTTGTGGATCAGTAGTTTCTAAAGAAGATAGAAACTTGTGGATCAATATTTTCAGCCTGGATCACAAATTTATTCATCTCAATCAAAATATTGTAAGCTTATGCCGCCAAGGACATTCTGTAAACTAAAGTAGTAGAGCTTTTCTTTTAGCTTGTGCCTACTTCAACTCTTCAGCCCATTTAAATATTTTTCTAGGTTCTCCTTGTTAGTGTAAAAGCTTACTCCATATGGATCTAGAGTACTCACATATGAACTATAATTATTATTACTTTTTGATAAACTAAGAGATTGTATAAATGATATCAAGAAGATGCAGCTTAGATAGTTAAAAAAAATAGTGAGATTGAAGTTAATTATGATGCTAGGAGATGTGATGATTGTTATTTTAATATAACAAGGGTTTTGATCATTTTTTTGTGTCTTCAAAGCTTATTTGATTTTTTAGGAGAGGTTTGAGATTAATTTGGATGAGCATTACGTGAAAGATAGTTGCGAGGATATCCTGAAAAATAGAAGCAGACAGTGGCGTTACAAGTTAAAAAAACTATTTGAAAGTGCACACTCCAAGGAAGAAGCTCGTAGAATTGAAGTGCCAGAGTTGACCCCCGAAAATTGGAATAGGCTTTGTGAAATGTGGATCAATCCACATCGTAAGGTAATTTAGATTTATTTTATTGTCTTTGTTATTAAAGTTACAATATTTCTATTTTTTTTTTGTAGAAATGATGCGACTTAAACAAGGCCAATAGAACTAAGCTTAAATCTAATATTTCATGGGGTCAAAAGAGTTTGTAGCGGCTCGTGCTGAAATGGTAAGTTATACCCTTTTTATTCTTTTATCTAATAAAAATTTAGTACTATTTCAATTATTTTCTTATTATACAGGGTGGGACTAAACCTGAATGAGTAGAGCCTGATAGAATCGAGTTTTACAAGCGTACTCTTTATACGAGTGAAAAAGGATGGTCTTCTCTAGAGGCTGAGACTCATTATGTAAGAAATTAATATTCTTACTTCATATACACATTGCTTTTGTCTGATTAATATTCTTCTGAATTTGTTCCTTCTCCTTTAAATAGTATTCATATTTTTATGTAGAACAACATGATTGATTTGAAAGATATATATACTTCGGGAGAGTCTTCCATGACTATTGATGAAATTGTGGATACTGTTCTTCGTACAAAGTCGGGATATATAAAAGTCCTCGGTTATGGTCGAAAACCTAATACTACAAGAGCTACACAAAGGAGAATGGAAGAGTTAGAATACTCTCTCAAAAAGGCGAAACAAGAAGCTGCTAGTGCCCAACATGACTTACAGAAATGATTAAATGCAGCTGAAACTGAGGTAGAAAACCAACAGTCTCGGATACTAGACCAACAATCTCAGATTCAAGACCAACAGTCACAAATAAAAGCATTAAATTCTCAATTGGACACTGTAGTAGCACGCCAAGAAGACATGTTTAGGAAGATACAACTCTTTGCTCGCTCATCGCCATCAAGGTTAGAAGTAATGCAAACTTATATGATATTCTCTATTTGATTTTTTTTAACAATATATAATATGTAACATTTATATCTAACTTTGCATATAATATTTTATGATGCAGTGCTCCATCAAAAGGCTGACTTAAGGTGTTTCTATTTTTATTTTGCTAACTCAAACTTCATGTTTAATAAGTTGTAGTCTATACAAATTCATTATATCATGATGTACAAGTTAATACCTTACCTAAAACAGATCAATATTAAACATGCCCAATACTTTAAATTTCAGCTTCTTCTAATGTTACTCGAAAAAGTGTAGAAAATGATATAATACAATATAGAGGGAAGCATTGCTAGTAGCTAGAGATTAAGAGGAGATTTCCTTCTTATTACAAAATTTTGCAGCTTTTAAGACCGTGTGAGTAGGATATGAACATTATAGCATTACAATTGCTATCCTTATCAATCTCTTACTGCTTGCTGCTAGTGTAACTGTTCATTGAGTGATGGTTTGGTATGCTTTTTCTTAATTTTTGATAGCAAAATTTGGTAATATGAGGGAACTAGTTTGATAGGTATTCAAGAAAATGAAGATTGACAAAAAGTGGGGGTGTCTTAGTATGTATATGATGTAGTAGCTGTAAACAACTCATATTAGGACAACCAATTCCTTGAAACCAAATACTGCAAGTGTCACAATGGTCCCTTATTTTCAAGCCCCCTTGCAGCTTTGGTCCAACCATATTAGATCATTTAACTAGGAAAACCTTGTGTGCTTTACAGTTACCCTCCAAAGAAAGGTCCTGGAAATTGTTGTTAGAGTTCTTAGTAGTAAAAAAATTCATGTTTAAACTTTAGAGATATGTTATTATCCATGATAGTATTCATTACTCCTTAGAGTTGTCTTGGAGGTGTGTTACTTTGTAAAGGTAAAGTTAATTAGTACATTACTAGATGATGTGGTAGTCAACAACTTGAGGAGAGTAGGAGATCAAAAGAAATATAATGTCTATCTTTTTTTTGTTAACCATCTAAACATTACCATTACTAAAACGAAAACATACACCTAAAGAGCCCTTGAGCACAACAACTTCATCTCAAGCCTCCAACAAGACACAAAACTAGTTACACTTTCAGCCTTTGTAGAAAAACACTACATCTGCAAGCTCTCTTTGATGAACTAAGTATCTCTATTCTATGTAAAATCTCCCTCTTAATTTTTTTGTGTATCTCAACTGTTTGTATATGTACTCCTTTGAAAAAAAATCAGTTCTGGGCTCTCTGAGTATGGTAGATCATTGCCCCGCAACTCAAGCCTATCACTTGTTTCTGAAACTACTTTCGTTTCTTCCTTTTAATTTTCAGCATTACTTCCTTCACCTCCCCTAGTTGTAAAGGCAAGCATGTCCATATTTCAACACCCCGGTTGACCTCAATGATCCATGGGCATTCACTGAACAAGTGTTTGACTGTCTCCAGCTTCTGAGCATCACATAAACAACAATTAACTTCCTCCACTGAGATGTTCATCTTCATCAGCCTTTCCTTAGTTAGCGGTCTATCTTGGACAGCTAACCATAGAATAAATCTATGTTTAGGTTGAGCCACTGCACTCCAAATGAATTCAGCAATATGTGAACTGTGGTGGTGCCCTCTAATATCAATATAGCTCCTTATGATTGAGTATTCACCTCCCTTAGTTAGCCTGTACCTATCTTGCATATGCCAACGTCACATTTTTTCTTTCCTGGTGTGAATCTTCCTCCACTACCAGCTGCTATCTACATAAGCTTTCTGGTTATACATGATAGAAGGTGATTCTTTTTACTGTTGAATTTCAAGTAGTTATAAGCATATTTACTTAGTAACTTAACTGAGCAAGAGATTAACTAATGAGTTTATTAGCTTAAATACTTCATATAGTTTGTAAAGAGGTTGGGTCTTAGTCTTAGACTAAAATAGGAAATTTTATTGAAGCAAATGCTTTGTAGGAACATACATAGGGCTGAGTAACTTGGTACAAAGAAGTGCAAAATAAATTGATTGCTTATATCATAATAGAACTACTATGCTTGGTAAGTAGGATAAACCATGAGAGCAAAGCCTCACTTGTACTGATTGTTAACTAAAACAAAATGAAGTCCATTTGGATAAACTAATGAATCAAAAGTAAACATCAACCCCACCCCACGAGCATAAATCCTATTATTATTATTATTACTTATTATAGTTTACAACCAATCATATTAGTCTTAGCAGAAAAGTAGTTGTCGTATCTGAAAATGAGACTGAATAGAACTCTTCCCAGATGGAAGAAATTGAATTGTAATAGCAAGGACCATCTATCCAATAATCTTATAAAACTGTGCCTTACAACGTATGAAAGACAAATTGTGTTGTATATTTTACTTTTAAACTTAGCATAAATACTTTAAATTAACTCTTAATTTTTTTTTATTTTCTTTTTTCACATGTATAAAAGAGGAGAATTGAATCAAAATCGATTGCAAGCTATGTGTCACCACATTATTGCTACTTTGGAAGGAACTTTTAATTATTTGTCTAAGTTTAGGAGTAATATTTAGTATATTTCAGTTAGATTTTCTTGTTATTGGACATATGTTACTTTTATTTAAGGAGTTTATAATGAAATATTATCTCAATATAATTTTAGTTGTTTTTAATTATATGATCATGGCTGAATTTTATTATTATCTACCATGTTTTATTGTTTAGTTTTAAATTTATGCCACTCTAATTTAATAAATATTACCAATACAAAATAATTAAATGTCATTATTTATTTGTAATTAGTGAAAAAATATTTTATCAGCAAAAGTAATTTTTAGTAACGACTATATTAAACTTTTCAAGACAAATGTTTTCATCACGAAATAAATTAGTTCATTACAAGTTGACTAAATTTAGTGACAAAAAATATATTGTCCTAGTACCTCTTTTTTATTGAATACAAATTATTTTTTTATTTTGTGACTATTGTAATTGTCACTAATCGTGATACTTTATAATGACAATATATCTTGTTAGTAAAAATAAAACTTTTAGTGACAAAATGATCGATTTAACCACAAAATTATTAAGTTTTTTTTTATAGCAATAAATTTGTCCTTAATTTATACATTTAAGGACAAAATATTTTTTCGTATATAAAAAGTAGTCATTAGTGACGAAACTACATTTGTTCAACTACAAAATACATATAACTTTAGAGACAATTAATGTCATTACTAATTGAACTAAATAATTCATGATGACATAATTTTGTCGATAGTAATAACATTTTTAGTGACAACACATACTATTAACTATAAAAAAAAATTATACTTTTTATGACAAATAAATTCGTCACAAATATTAATGCATTTGGAGACGATTTTTCTTTTTGTAGTTAATATAATACTTTTAGTGACGAAGCACTAAATCGTATTTGTATACTTTTAGCGACACACATTTATTGACAACTGACTGACAAAATGTTTTCATCACACAAGATTTTAAGTGACGAAATTTGATTTATAAATGACGAAATTATTCGTCCCTAATAATCGAATTTGTTGTAGTGAAACATAGTCCGAAAGTGAAAAACTACTAGAAATGAAACTCAAAGTGAAACTCCCGTCCTCGAATCATGATGACTCACCACAAGCAAGGAGAATAGTCGAATCCAAGCTTGAACCAAATGATAACCACCTTAAGAATTGGACCCTACACTTGGGAAAATGTAGGAAAATATGGGTTAGTACAAAAATGCACTATGATAGTCATGCATAAAAACCTTGAAAACATGCTAAAAGGGACATTTTAGTTGAATGCATGCCATTTGCTAAGTTAAATCATTATTTTGAAGATATTGTAAAAACACAAGTCATAAGCATAAGAGACATCATAATATGACATGGGCTATAAAATGGTAGGAAATAGTCATAACTAGTGAGCATAAGAGATATCATCCATAGGCATAATCAATGCAATTTAGTTCAACATAACATAAGAGAAACATTTCTTGAGCACCTCAAGGCAAGCTTGTGCAATGCATGGATAAGATCCAATAATCCCACCCATGCTAAGCAAGTTAGTTTAGGTCCTCATTAATGTTCACCATCTTTTGATCTCATTCTTAGCTTATTTCTCATAGACAAGGGAACATTAACCTTTAGTCAATCATATCAAGGAAAATAACTCATGGCAACAATCCAAGATAAACATACATCATTACAAGTAGTCTTCATATCAAATGCACTTGACATATAGTCATAACCATATTCATTACATAAATAATCATAACATAAGAGGAACACACCATAACTACCCTCAAAGCACACTTGTGGAATGCATGAATAAGATCTCATACTCTCATCCACACTAAGTAAAGCTTCTTAAGTAGTCATAGTTCATACTAGACTTCACCTTGTGGGAATTAGCCTTAACCGACATAGACCATGTGTGCTTAACATGGAATCCGGTGTTGCCCACACCGAAAACGGTTGCTCTACTTGCCTAAGGCAGAACCATTAACTTAGATTTAGGTGGAACCATTAGCTAAATAACCTATGGGGGCATGTAGTTATGAGACAAGGAGATTGTTACTAGATACCGGGCTCAACTCTCGTGAGGGTATCCATCTAAAGAGATTGCTCCCAGAAAACCGGCCTCAACTCATGTGAGGGCTTCCATCTCATATCAATATCCACTCGGTGCTAAACATAATTTCCACAGAATACTTTACTAAGTCATAACTTGCTTCATGTCTTATGGAATGATGTACTTGACAATCAATCCAAAAGAGTTCATTAGGAAAGCTCTTAGATCATGCATGAGAATAACCTTTCACCGTCCATGTCTTCATTTAACATTATATTCAATTAGGTGAGAAAACCTTCCAACCTAGAATCATCAGTATGTGAGAAAACCTTTCCCACCATGTTCATTATGTGTTCATGAGAATAGCCTTTCAATCATCACAACATAATTATCATAATCATGCATAGCTGCGTAAATGAGAATTTCCTTTCAACCACACACAACAAGAACATAATCACCTTACTCTCAAAGTATTTTTAAAACACATACAGAAATCTCATAATCATGCATAATTCTCATATTTTCACGCTTCAAGGATCCAAGATCATATTCAATCAACACATCTAGAATTAATACATTAGACATGGATAATAACATGATTCAAATAATCAATTCACTACATTCACAATTCTATAATATTCTACTTGCATCAATCAATGCCCACACTCTGAGATCCAATTTGGGAAAATAGGGGAATTCATGGATTCTTGGGGAATTCAACATAAAACCATATAAAATCATCAATTTATCCATAATAAAACATAATTCAATCATTAAAAAACGAATTTGAAAGGAATCCATGAGATTGAAGTCAAACCCTAACTTTTTGGGGAAATCTATATCTTTGAAATTGAGTTTGGAGGGACTCCATGGATGAAGACGACCCATGGATGAAGGACTACCATACCTTGGTGAAGAATCCTCACGAAATTGAGAAGAAAACCCTAGCTCTTTGAAACCCTGATGAGTCCACGATTTGGACTCATTTAGGGCTTTATTTGGATAGATTTAGTATCCTCAAATGCTTATTTTGTGCCAATAACTGATGTAAAACCCTTGATTTCTAGGTATAAGGATTGAGGAACAAATCATGGACACTAATGGGGAAAAAGGAACAAGGTAGCTGAAAGAACAAAGAAAAGAAGGCCTGGTGATCGTCTAATCCATTGGGCAAGTCGCCGAATGGCTATTATCTCACCTAAAATTCTAGTGTACCAAGCTTGAAGGAAAAATCAAGTCAACGAGAGAAAGAAGCAGTTGGCGTGTCATCAAGTGGTTCCGCGATGCAGTGTTGGATCATCCAAAGTTACAGAACTTGAGGATGTTGAAGGCCAAAGCAAAAAGGGCGATGGAAAGGACCAAAGGGCGGATCGCCAAACTGATCAGCGATCCCGACTTACTGTGCCGAATGGTCCTTCGTAGCACATTTTTGGCGACTATAAATACACTTTCAAAAATTATGTTTTAAAAATAATAATTTTATTATGAACATTCATTAGAGTAATTTTTGAGTTTGAACTCCGAGTATTGAGACTTAATTTCCTTAGCCTTGAAGAATTGAAGTTTTCCATTTTTGAGAAATTGGAAGTTGGTCTTTGAGATTATTCAATTTGTACTTTTGTAAAGACAAAATCAATATTACCTAGTTGATGGAAACATAATTTGGTAACGATTTTTATCTTTTAATGATGTCTAGCTAAAACCCCAACTTTAAGGGTGTGATTATGTGATTATGGGTTGATTCAACTGATGGGTATTACTAATTGTTAGTTTAAATGTTGTTTAGAAGTGATTTCAATCATTAATTGTGGTTAAAATTAAAGGATTGTAGTTGGAAATGCAGTCCTACCTCTGTGTTTTTGGCTTGCTCTAGAGGGAGGTTTTAAAACCAAGATTATTGAATTGATGGTCTGTGGGTATTGGGTTGTCATGGGTTCAGCTTGAGAGAGTGAATCCTAAACCCTTTTCCACACATTTAGCTCGAGAGTGAATGGACTAAGGCGTATGTTGTTCTTATTTGCTTGCTTGTTGGTGTTTGAGGGAAACCGACTTGTTCGGGGTAAATTGTTCGAGAGAAATTTTACCTCCTCTACAGTCTAGCCTATTCACTAATTTACAAATTTTTACTAACAGTTTCAATTACCCATTTGTCTACATTAGTCCATAATCGAATCACATCAAAATAACCCGTCTCATTATTGTTATTTCATAATATTTGCTGCTGTAGTAGTTGATAATTACATTCTAAACCCCCCTGTTATTTGACATCCGTGTCACCCCTAATTTGAATTATGTTTTTATTCAATAATGTTTATTTCTATGATTGACTTGAGCATATTCGTACTTTCTTATTGATTCTCAAATATGTACCACTCCCTGTGGGATTCGACCCCAACTCATTTAGTTGGGTTATATTACTTACTAACGATCGTTGACTCTTAGAATTGGATGAAGTGTGTTGATACGTGAGATCAAAATGGCGTCCCTGCCGGGGAGTGGTGTTGTTTGAGGATTTTTAGTTAAGTTGAATTTTGTTCTTGATAGTCATAGTTGAAGCTACTTATTTTTAGTTTTGGTTTTTGTTTTGCTTGTTTAGAACAGAAGAAAGGAGCACGTCTTGTAGCAACGGTGACCAAATAAACCTCTTTCCTTTGAGGATGATGATTCTTAGGGATGACATCCTAAGTTTTAGACAATTGGAGAGGGAGTCAATCCATGAGTTTTGGCTGAGATTCAAGGCCCTATTGCAGTAGTGCCCAACTCATGAAATTCTGGATAAAATGCATTTGGAATGCTTCTACAGGGGCCTTGGCCCTGAAAATAGAATAGTGGTGGACCAACTCTCATCGGGTTGTTTGATACCACAATCCTATGAAACAACAACCCAACTCCTTGATTATGTGGCCAAGACCAACAAGGAGACATAGAAGGAGCAATACGCCGCCACATTGTTGGATCAGCGGGATAGCTTGGCGAAAAAGGTTAAGGAACTGGAAGTAATGTACCAAAGAAAAGATAGGTACATTCCCCCTCACGAGCGTCAAAGTATAATGAAGCCTGAGGGTGGACAAATAGAGAAGGTGCTCTTACTCATTCTTCACAAAGTCAAAAAACACGACAAAGTGTTGCGAGAGATAAGAGAGAATGTCTTGATGCTAAATCAGATGACAACCTCTCATTCCATGTTCATTCAGCTTCTAGAGTCCTAAATGGACCAGGTGTTGTCTTGCTTCTACCCACAACAAGCTAGTGGGTTGCCTTGTGAAAACGAGACAAACCCCACAAATGAAACTTAAGTGGGGACTTGCGTCGTGCCACGACATTAACTAAGGTGCTTCTTGGGAGACAACCCAATGTTTTATATGCTTTCTTTTTTGAGTTTAAAATAATGGTGTGTTGATTGTGCAGGTCAAAGTGTGGAACGTGTTTGAAAAGTGCAAGTTGGCGAGCTAAAATTCTAGTCGGTGACTCGCCGAAGAGGTCGGTGAACCCGACTTGGACCGCCGTTGGACTCAAGACATTTTGAAACTGGAGTCTGTAAAACTCGGCGAGACTAGAAGCAATTGCGCGCCGACCAAGTCGGCAATCATGACCTAGTCCGTCGTTTGGACCCCCACATTAACTGGAGATTCTGTAAAACTCGGTGAGGTAAGTGCCCACTCAGCGTGTCACCGAGTAGGTTGGCGAACAAAACTTATGTCACCGAAAGGGCGAGAACTGGATGGTTTTTAAAGGCCAATGGTTTAAACATTCAAACTCTTTCACTTTCCCTCACTTTTGAACTTCCCAAACTCACACCCACACAATATTTTCCATATTTTTACATTTTTATCACTTTTTAGTCGTCAAGTTTGTGTTCGGAGTTGGATTGCTTTGCCGCCTAGCTTTTCAACTTGATTATTCAGCTTCTAAGGTTGGTTTTCCGAACCCCGAATTTATTTTTAGTAATTTTTACTATTATGAATTGATCTCTTATCTTAGTGATGTATGCTGGGCCTCTCTGTTCGTAAATGTATATGTGTGTGCCTATTTTAATTCAACTATCTTGCCTATAATGCCTTTGATGTTAAATTACCGAATTTCTTGTGCCTTAAAAGTGATTAAAATTGTTGGGTGTGCTGAAATGATTATTGGGTCTAGTCGGGTGAAGTGTAAGTAACCCGTATTTGTGGCAAATAACATAATTTGCCCAATGATGGAGCGGTTGACATCATTCCTATGGGAAAAAGTCGTCATATGGCAAAATTTGGCCAAATTAGGAGAAGTTTGAGTATCTCGGGGACATGGGTTTAATGGGTCTTAGTTTAATTGTATGGGTGCATAGTTTGATTTTGTTTTCGGGGGCTGCGTGGTTGAATTTGGAAGTCGGGGTTGAAAGTAGGCACGTTGGGTCGTTTGGCAAGCTGGGTCGAGCTCATCGAATCAGTAGGCGGTTCACCGAAAGTTCCCCTAATTGCCTTTAATTTCATGATTAATCTTGATTTGGGTTTTGTAACTTTCGGTAAGAAGCTTGAGTTCGCCGAGTGCACTCAACGACTCACCGAAAGTCCTTCTTGATCGCCCTTTTTGCGCCCCTAACCCCTAAAAATGCACTCTAACTTTCGGTGGGCTAGTCCTTGCTCACCGAATGTTGTCGATGATTCACCAAAAGGCCCTTTCATCACCGACATTCCAATTTTTTTGGGAATTATTGAGCCAATCCTGTCGGCGAGCCCGATCTAGCTCGCCAAACCGATTCGGCGACTCGCTGACCAGTTTGGCGAGTCTATCTGCAACTATATTTCTGTGCATTTGATTGAACTACTTCTAATTATTTTTGATGTTTTTACAAACATGGCTAGACCAAAAGTGTTCGGTAGAGACATGCCACCTTGTAAGGGAGCCAAGGCTATATAAATCAACGAGGATGCAACTGCAGCTAATGTTAAGGCCACCAAACTTCCCACAGCAGGTGGGAAGGGAAAAATAAAAGGGAATGCACTTACACTTGCTTCACTGGAGGACAGCTCCGACAGAGTCGGCATCTATGGTACTCACCTCACCACCTCTGAAAGTGAGGGTGAGCACCAGAAGCATTAGGCTGCAAATTTTGAGCCTGAGGAGGAGCTACTAGCAGCCTAGAGAGCGGAGCTACATTCAAAGAGGCTGAATGATCCTTCTAGGATAAGGACTCCCCAAGCCACCACTCCCTTTTCTGCTCCAGAACAAGCCATGGTTCATACTCCAGTCGTACAAATCCCTCCTCCCAAGTCTATGAACAGACTGAAGACTGAGGGGTTGAGGACAATCATTGAAGGAAAAAGGTTGTCCACTGATGGAGTCATCGACAAATATCCAAAGATTATGTGTTGCCTGAAGTTCCACAAATTACAGCTCTTCACCAAGCCTCGTGGCATGTACATTCCGAGTTGGGTCAGAGAATTCTATAGTGCTTACAGTGCCTTGATATCACAAGGAAAGAAGCCGACAGCCAAATTCAAGCCAGTTGACTATGTGGTTGTCAGAGGCCGAAAGGTGAAATGTGATAGCGATGCTATCAATGCAGTCTTAGGTGTTTTAACACGTATTGATGATGACTGCCAGCATCTGATCAAGACAAAGACACTGAAAACATGAAGAAATGGTTGGCTCCGCTAATATCATACGGTACTTCCAAGTGGCTTGAGATTGGAGCACCGATTGAGAAGAATGATCTAAACATAACTGCAAGGTTCTGGTTTTGCTTCATCAGCAATACTATCATGCCATCCCAGAATGAGTCGATTCTCCACCATGCCAAGGTAGCATGTCTGGGTTGCATCATTGATGAGACGAGGATAAATCAGAGGATGATTATGGCACAGAAGATGATCATGAGGGCCAAGTAGCGCCAGACTTCCCTTCCCTTTGCGGTGTTGATCACTGAGTTGTACAGACGAGCTCAGGTGCCTATAGATGAGAAGAAAGATGTGTAAGTGATTCCCACATCTTCTACTGACATCCAGAAGATCAAAGCAGAATACTTGAAAGACGAGGCAGAGAGAAAGAAGGCAACCCCAGTGGACTCTTCCCCGGTTGTGGGTACGGACACATTACCTGTAGAGGCACCTTTGCCTACTCCAGCCCCTGGGCCTTCAGGTACTTCTAGTGTTGTCCCTTCTAATACTCCAAGTTCCTCTGCTACTTCATTGCCTCCAAGATCTCGTCTTGATGTTGCTTCTGCCTCCCGATCCCTGCTCACTCAAGCTGCATTACTACGGATGGGGCAGCTAGCACATTCTGCTGATCGCCGTGCCGTTAGACTTGAGGTCTCCATTCCAGGCATGATTCATACAACCCTTGTTGATGTTGTGACACCCTTGAGTGCTACCATTGATTCCCTTGGGGCTAGGATAGTAGTGTGCGAGCGTGGCCAAGGGGCCACCGAGGAGGTGACGATTCTAAAGGCCGCTATTGCTGCGCTGAGGAGAGATGTGGACTAGTTGAAGTCCACTGACGTGTCTATGATTTTTGGGATAAAGGAGATCCCAGATGTGCTAGTTGAGCCAAATATGCCTCCGGCTACCACTGGAGATAATGTTCGAGTTGAGGAGGTAGCTGACCCTGAGTTCGAGGTGGAGACGGATGAGGAGATGCTTGGGGTTGCTGATGAGGTTTCTTACGAGGGCCTTATAGAGACTGAGGAGGCCATGATATATGAAGTCGTGCAGACTTCTTTGGAATATACACCTTTGGCTGATCCTAGTGGGGCTGGTGGTACTGTTGATGTGACTTTGGGAACTGATGCCCAGGTTCAGAGTGTTACACCGGGCACTGATGCCCGACCAGTGGAAAAATTGTTTAGATAGGATTCCTTTTTACCTCCCTCTCTGTCTTATTTTTATTGACTTTTGGATATTTTGCTTGCATTTGAGGACAAATATCCTTTGTTTTGTGGGGGGTGAGGCCTACCTTTTGTGATTATTGTTCTCTTCATATATTGATTGTTTTGGCATTGTATTTTGTGGATGCTTGAGCTTGTGGCTCCTTAATTTAATTGTAAATGATTTTTTGACCCATTTTGAAAAATTTTGTGCCACCTCTTGTTTGTGTTTGAATGTGGCTGTTCTCTTGCAAATTTGAGTATCTGTCTTGATCAATATCGATTACTTGAATAGTGCTCATAATAGAACAAAAATGTATATCCGGGTACGATAAGGCCAAATGAAGTTGCACACGCAATATGTGAAGTTTTTGCATCTCGTTGTGACTAGCCGGTTATCAAATTGAGTCTCTTGTGATGAACATTCCACACTAGCGAAAGTGTGGAGTCTTGTTTGACATTGGTGTCAATGCCTTGTGTGATGAGATTACCATGAATCATGTGTGATGACACCTAAAATTTTCCCCGTTGGTCCCGTTGACTAAGTGATGCAAGCTCTTGAAATGATCTTAGGCAATAATTTTAAAGGGTGAAACAATTTGACATTATACCTCTTTTGTGGCCTACCTTGTGAGTGTGTGAACTTCACTTGAACACCTTTTGATCCTTAGCCTTTCCTTGGAAGAAACTTGATGAAATTGTGACTTTCTTTATCACTTCACCCTTAATCCTCATGAGATGTGGTTTGTGTGAATAGCCAACTTAGGCCAAAAGCCTAAGTTGGGGGTGTGGTGAAAAGAGAATGTAAATCAAGAAGTGCAAAGGAGTCCCCTTTACCCATGGTTTTGAAAAAGATGGAACCCCTTCATATTAAAAAAAAGAGAAAAAGGAAAGAAGAATGAAAAAAAAAGTTGTGAAAGTGCAAAGAAAATGGGGTGTCCGGTATTCCATGGAAAGTGAATAATGGGGTGACCTATGATCATAAATTAGAATGATGAGGAAAAGGAAAGGAAGTGTTGTTCATACCACATTTCATGAGGATAGAAGCCACTGAGCCTAAATGACCATACATTTACACTCATCCCCGTTACAAGCCTTGAAAAAGACCTTTTTGATCTTGAATAAGCTGAAATAAGTGTTGAGTGGAAAATAAGGGAAAACCTATGGGTGAAATCATGCATTGTGTTCATCTTTCTGAGTGTGAGTGTTGATTGTGATTCCGAAGCTTTAACTTGTTGAACCATTGTGTGTGAATATGGAATCATTCTTTGTGTAAGGGCATTTGAGCACCTTTGTTGAGCTTGAACTTGCAATTGAGCAAGTAGTGTGAGTTTGAGAATCTTTGGTAACAGTGAGTCACAACTTGAATCCTTGAGTGCAAAATTGATCCTTGCATGAGTAAGTTGAGTCTCTTTGTGTGCATTCCTGATTGAGTCTTGTGTAGCACAGTTTGAGACATCCTTTTTGAACAACTGAACTTGAGTTTTACTTGAGGACAAGCAAAAGTTTAAGTTGGGGATGTTGATGAGTCCACAATTTGGACTCATTTAGGGCTTGATTTGGATAGATTTAGTGTCCTCAAATGCTTATTTTGTGCCAATAACTGATGTAAAACCCTTGATTTTTAGGTATAAGGATTGAGGAACAAAGCATGGACAATAATGGACAAAAGGAACAACGATGTTGAAAGAACAAAGAAAAGAAGGCCTGGTGATCGCCTAATCCATTGGGCGAGTCACCGAATGGCTGTTATCTCACCTAAAATTCTAGTGTGCCAAGCCTGAAGGAGAAAATCAAGTCGGCGAGAGAAAGGAGCAGTCGGTGGGTCGCCAAGTGGTTCTGTAATGCAGTGCTGGATCTCCCAAAGTTATAGAACTTGAGGATGTTGAAGGCCAAAGCAAAAAGGGCGATGGAAAGGACCAAAGGGCGGATCGCCAAACTGATCGGCGATCCCGACTTACTGCGCCGAATGGTCCTTCGCAGCATATTTTTAGTGACTATAAATACATTTTCAAACATTATGTTTAAAACAAAAATTATTCTGAACATTCATTATAGTAATTTTTGAGTTTGAGCTCTGAGTATTGAGACTTAATTTCCTTAGCTTTGAAGAATTGAAGTTTTCCATTTTTGAGAAATTGGAAGTGTGTCTTTGAAATTCTTCAATTTGGACCTTTGTAAAGACGAAATTAATCTTACCCAATTAATGGAAACACAATTTGGTAACAATTTTTATCTTTTTATGATGTCTAGCTAAAACCCCAATTCTTGGGGTGTGATTATGTGATTATAGGTTTATTCAGCTGATACGTATTGCTAATTGTTAGTATAAATGTTGTTTAGAAGTGATTTCAATCATTAATTGTGGTTAAAATTAAAGGATTGTAGTTGCAAATGCAGTCCTACCTTTGTGTTTTTGGCTTGCTCGAGAGAGAGGCTTTAAAACCAAAATTATTGAATTGATGATCTGTGGATATTGGGTTGTCATGGGTTCAGCTCGAGAGAGTGAATCCTAAACCCTTTTCCACATATTCAGCTCGAGAGAGTGAATGGACTAAGGCGTAGGCTGTTGTTATTTGCTGGCTTGTTGGTGTTCGAGAGAAACCGACTTGGTTCGGGGTAAATTATTCGAGAGAAAGTTTACCTCCTCTATAGTCTAACTTATTCACTAATGTACAACTATTTACTAACAGTTGCATTTACCCATTTGTCTACAGTAGTCCATAATCGAATCACATCCCAAGAACCCGTCTCATTATTGTTATTTCATAATATTTGCTGCTGGAGAAGTTGATAATTACATTCTAAACCCCCCCCCCCTATTATTTGACATTCGTGTCACCCCTGATTTGAATTATGTTTTTATTTGATAATGTCTATTCCTATGATTGACTTGAGCATATTCGTACTTTCGTATTGATTCTCAAACACGTACCACTCCATGTGGGATTCGACCCCAACTTATTTTACTGGGTTATATTACTGACTAACGATCGTTGACACTTAGAATTGGATGAAGTGTCCTGATACGTGAAATAAAACCCTAAGCTCCAACTTCATTCTTCTTATTCCTTGAGTTTTAGTGAGATAATTTCTTGGAGGAAATTGGGTTCTTTGGGTGAGTTGAAAATATGATTTGATTCACTTAATTAATTGTCTAATAACTTCATATATGTGTTTAAAAATAGGCTAAAATGACCTCACTTAATACTTACTAAAAATGGAAAACCCTAAAACACCCCTAGACTTAACCGCCAATAGGCAGTTTCCAGGCCTCACCCACGACCCTCACTGACGGACCGTGGTTTGACCCACGGCCCATGATGGTAAGGCGTTAATTGAGTTACTGGAACTCCTCATCTTGGCCCCTTGACCCACGAGACCAGACCACGGGGAGTGGACCCACCCACGGGGTGGGTCCTGCCGTAGCTCAAGGTCTTGGGCAGATTTTTGGGAACAAAGCTAGGGTCCTCCACAAGGACCCTTAGTTGGTCCTTTGGGGGTCGTACTTTGACCTTTAAACCCTAAACCCTTCATCCTAAGTATGGGAGGTCATAACTACGACTCTAAGCCTCACGTCAAGCTCTAGAACCCTCACATAAGGCTCTAGTTTAGTCTACTGGTTTCCGGGTGTTACAATGCAATGGATTTATAACACTTCTCCTTAGATATCCATAGATTATGTTCCTCGTTAAAGCCTTACTTGAAAAAACCCTATGGGAAAAATTTCGAGTGAAGGAAAAAGAGTACACATATCTTTTGATACACATTATTTGTTGCCTCATTAAAAACGTTGCCAGGATAACCCAGTGGGACAAAACCTCGGTCAAGGAAAATTTGAAAGCAACACGTATTATACTCCCCCTGATCAAAACATCACTTAATTTCTTATGATGATGTCATCCAATCTTATATACAAACTTCTCAAATATTGACAATGTTTTTGTGATCAAATCATATTCACGAAGATGTTGCATGATTGAACTCTTTTCTGATAAATCATTTTCTGGTTTCATGGATATGATGAGGCTTTGAACTTGGACGAATACATTTTTGAAAATCACTCTATTCGTGACCTCGTAACTGCAAGTTTCTCATTCAACTTGTTCATAGCAACAAACATCCTATGGACACTTTCATTTGCAGTTGATTATCTTCGTACATTGTGGTTGGTATATTCTTTTTCAAAGAAAAATCACACATTTCGTGAATATGGTGTGTCATTGATCTCTACCAGACGCACTTTCGACTTACTTCATGGAGGGCTTTTATGTCTGCATGGTTTGAAGTAGTGGTTACCAACGTTTGCTTCATTGATCACCAAGATATTATTGTGACTCCACATATAATCAATTAGCATGTTTCAGACCGAGTATGCCAACCAGATAAATATTCTGCATCTGCGTAACCAATCAGTTCTGACTTGGATTCCTTGGAATAGAAAAAACTCATGTCTATGGTCGTTCGAAGATATTCAAGTATGTGCTTAACACCATTTCAATGTCCTTTTGTTGGGGAGGAACTGAATCTTGCTAGTAAATTTACTGTAAAACAGATATCTGGTCGAGTATTGTTAGCAAGATGCATTAGTGCCCTGATTGCATTAGGATATGGAGTTTCATCACCAAGAAGCTCCTCATCCTTCTTCTGAGATCAAAGTGAATCTTTATTTATGTCAAATGATCTCATAATCATTGGGGTACTCAATAAATTTGATTTATCCATATAAAATCACACCAAAACTTTTCTATGTATGTTGATTGATGGACAAATATTTCATTCGTGAAATTCTCAATTTGTAGGTCAAGACAAATCTTTTTCTTTCTAGGATGTTTTCATTTTAGATTCCCTTCTCAAACACTCAATAGCTTTTGAAATCTCCTTAAGAGTGTTAATAATGTTCAAGTCATCAACATACACAACTATTATAATAAATTCAGATCCTGACCATTTCATAAAAATGCAAGGACAATTATAGTCATTCTTTTTGTACCCTTTTCTTCCTTGATTATTTCAATCCATATAAGGATTCTTGAAGGTTTATTGAAAAAGTTTCTTCCAAACTTTTATATATTTCAGACACCTTGATTGCTTCAAGGATTTTCATATAACCTTCAATATTGTCTAGCTAGACAAGATAATTATTCATTATATGCATTCAAGTTTTCATTTATTTCCAGATCAAAACAAATCTCGTTGCATCCACCATAGTCGAAAATATCTCCAATAATGTCAGGATTCTTGCGACAAACCTTCATGCCCCAAGGCACAAGCCGTACTTGATATCTTACGGTTATACCATCGCATAATAATTTATTTGTACCCCACTGACATTATACCTTGATTTATGGACTATCAATCCAGAACATCACTTTTCTAAGTGAACTTGAATTATGCATTTTACTTAGCCAATCATTTATCTGTCCACACTATATGATAGATTTGAATACAAAATCCACGTCACAATTTATACCATTGAGTGCTACTTCATATCAAAGATACCGTCAACGGGTTATTTGAATATGGATTCCAATATGACATAACTTTTCAAGGTCTCTTCATTTGTCATCATTTTTCAGGTACCTTAACCTTTTCCAAGGTTTGATGAAGTGTTATGTTGTGGTGCTCTCTTATAGCACTTGCCTCATTATTATGACCATATTGATCATTGCTCCTCTACTTCTTCAAGGAATTTTACATTTGGAACCGATTGGTCTATTACGCTTCAGATGTATCATAGACTCTGTCCTTCAAGGACTTCTTATTGGAGCATTTGCAGCTGAATTGTGTCATAGGGTCAGTAAATTCATCTAGCAATCAATTTTCAACATTATGCAAATGAATTATCACTTGAACTTCAAGTTCACATTTTGTTTTAACGAGGATATGGATAAATCATAATTAACCTCACACATAATTTTAGCTGTCAATCATCTCTCCCCCTAATGTTGGAAAATTTACCATTCATCCCAACCTTATTTGGGAATTCATCTTTGTGCGTGGTGGAGCAATAAAAATCATAACCGCACATTCAACATTTTAGATGAAAATTATTTGGTTCCTAACCCTGAACCAATTTGATAGGGGGACTTTGTTGGCTTGATGCATACAAGCGTTGCTACATGTTAAATAAATTCATCTCATACCAAATTTCTTTTTGGGAGATTTGTTCTCATAATTAATTGTTTAACTATAATTGGAGGCATACAATTTATGCTAAACCAACCAGCATTATCAGTATAATTTCATAGTTTAGAACTCTACTCTTAATTTAACAATTCGAGCAAACAAACTTACAAACACCATTTTGTAAGTTGACAACAAAGCACATGTAACCATCGCATAGATGCATCTATTATATAGTTGCAAACGATCCACATGGCAGGTGAATGGACCCATATTCACATTTTTATATGTTCCAAATAATTTCAGGGAATACAATCCCAACGTTAGCTGGTACAATGATAATTTTGTTATGAGAATAAGCAACACAACAAAATTCTTGAAGAATATTTTATTTCTTCAGTATATAACGATGTGAATTCTCAATTATTTTTGCATCATATTTTAATTGGAATGGCCAACCGGTCACGCCAACTGATCTTTATTCCAGTACACTTATAATTTACTTTTGCATATGATTCATCAGCATGTCCATGTTTGTGCGCAACAAACAAGAGGAAAAAATGGGTATTCTTTTATATAAATATTTATAACCCACTTTGGTTGTAGTAATCTGAAGATATTAAATCTTTTCACTATTTATAGTCTCAATATTTCTTTCAATTCATCTATAACTTAAAAAGTTTCTTTTGAGACTTACTACAACCCCAATATTATTCCTCACAACTCGTTAGAGCTTACAATTATTTTTGTGTACTATCACATATTCCAAGACACCATCCGTATGGTGAGCATCTCCTTCAAGGAGGAAATTATATTATTATTACCATGGTCAAAATGATTACAAGCAAGACATGTGTGTCTTGCTTAACTTTTGTCGTACCATAAGTATACAATCAATGACAGATTTGCCAACAATAAATATTATTTTGATCATGACCAGTACTTTTATAGGCAAGAATTACTTCTTTCTTTTGCCCTTTTGGTAGTTCACAATAAACATACCATAATATATATGACGTACAAACATACAATATCATTGGCCATTTCTACCAAATAAAATTTATTTATTTCTCTCAAACCTCCTGTAGAGGTGAGTTGTGGCATATTTCCAACCATACATTAATATGTTCTTATTCATATTTTTTTCCTTCATATTTTGACCCATTCACTTACAAGAATTGGCAAACATTCACAATGCTTATCACAAGTCACAATCTCTTTAAGGAATGGACTAATCATATGTATGTGCTTCATAAATTTGCATTGTAAGCTCATTGTCTTGCCCTTAAATTTAATCATTTTTGCATGACACACCTCAACATCACTTTGAAAGGTCAGGTGTACCACCACTTCATCTTCCTTTCTTTTGATAGAGGTTTTACAAATTTATCATATTATTAGAATGCACAACAATTTCGTGTCCAATGACTTTTTATACCTTTTGATGATAAAAAATTACCTTCACATTTTGAAGGAATATTTGGAGAACTCACAGTGTTCTTAATTTAACCACAGTGATGACTATTATAATTTTCTTTTTTCTCATGCCCATATTCATTTGTACAACCACAATAATCATTGTTATCTTTCAAATGTATCATGCTACCACATTCACATAAGAGAATAGAGCAAATCAATTGGGTGAAATTCATGATTTGTCATAAAAAAAAATACAATTAGTTTGTCATAGTCATCATTATGGTCCATTAGAACTTAAATCCAATGTCTTATCCATATAAAGTTGTCTTAGGTCATAAATTGATCAGACATGAACCCAACGTATTATCATCATGGTGCATCAAACTTTAAATTGATGTTTTACCCTCTTTGTGCGATAGAACTTGAATGTACCGTCTTACCCTCAAACATTTTTCATTATGGTGCATCAAGACTTTAACCTGATGTCTTATCCTTTTGGTGTGATGGACCTTAAATCTATCGTCTTACCCTCAATCAATTATATAGTTGGTCAAGTGCAATGTACTCATCCCAGAGCCTCTTTGCTCTCAACAAATATCAATTGAATCTTCAATTTATATAATTTCCTGCACCACCTCAACGATACAATTAGTGCAAATAAATTTGGAAATTTTAATCTTTAAAAAGAGAATTTATTTATTCAAATATATATACAAACAAAATTAGTCAAACCATCTCACCTTATTCAGAGGAACCAAATATTCATATTACTACTTCTCCAATACTTAGTACAACCGACAAATCATAATTAAATGTAAGCAATACATTCTAAAGCTTACATATGATTAGTTGATTTAATCAACTCCAATTCGGGATTATAGAAGAATGATGATAAACAATTTGGATGCAACTTGGAACAAGCCAACTCTGTCGTTGAGTGTATCAACTTTATCGTCTCTTCCTTTCTTTATTTAATGGAAATTTTGGGAAGGGATAGGTATACAAACTCTTCTAGCTATATTTCTATCTAGCATCGTAATATTAATATAGAGAATCGTGATGATAACGTGTTATAAAATTAAGCTTAAAGCAATATAAGTATAAGAGAAGAAGACAAGGGAAGTAGATGTAGGAGAAGACTTTTCTTCTTATTCAAGTGTGTATTCCAAATGGTGAGTGATATCTCTATTCATAGTGTTGAGCTATCAAGCATCATAATATTGATATAGAGACTCGTGTTGAGAACATGTTATAAAATCAAGATTAAAGCAAAATAAGTATAAAGAGAAGAAGACAAGGGAAGTAGATGTAGGAGAAGACTTTTCTTCTTATTCAAGTGTGTATTCCAAATGGTGAGTGATATCTCTATTTATCTTCAAGATTAAAAAATCTATAGGCTGTACTATTTGAACCATAACCAAGAAAAGCACAAGTAGTAACTTTCTTACCCAACTTTGTAATCTTGGGATCCATTAGTCTCACAAAGGCTAGACAACCCCAAACTCTTAGATATCCCAAACTTGGCTTGTGACATTTCCACAATTCAAAAGGTGTCAATTAAGAATTTTTATGAGGCACACGATTCAACACAAAACACACAGTCAAAATAGCTTCACCCCATAAATTTAAAGGTGCATGTGACCCAATAAGCTTGACATTAGTCAATTCAACCAAAATTCTATTTTTCCTTTCCGCTACTCCATTAGATGAAGGAGAATAAGGAGGAGTAATTTTATGAATTATTTCCAATGATCTAACAAAAGAATTAAACTCATTTGACTCATATTCACGGCCTCCATCACTTTTAGTTCGTTTTATTTTTCTTCCAAACTGATTTTCAACTTCATGGAGATAAGTTTTAAAATTTTCAAAACTATCACTTTTAATTTTCATCAAGTAAACATACGTAAACTTAGAAAAATCATCAATGAAAGTGATAAAATATCTATTACCTCCACGATTTAAAATTCCACCAAGTTCACAAATATCAGTATGAACTAATTATAACAAATCAATTTTTTTCAACTTGAAATTGAGGTCTTTTAGTGATTTTGGCTTTACTTCAAGCCTCACACTTTTCAAAATTCTTTTAACCATTGGGATTAATCCTAAACTATTCATGATTCCAACATAACGATCATTAATATGACACAAACGAGCATGCCAAAAATTGGTAGAAGAAAGCATATAAACATAAGTAGTAGCTTTATTCATTTCAACATTCAGTTTGAACATCCCATCATAAGCATACCCCCTTTCCTACAAAAATATCCTTTTTCACAGTTACATATTGATCTGATTCAATAATTTGTTTAAAGCCTGCTTTGTTAAGAAGTAAACTAGACATCAAATTTTTTCTCATGAAAGGAGTATAAAGTATATCTTTCAGAGTTAAAACCCTTCCAGAAGTAAAACACAATCCGACATCTCTCGTTCCAAGCACCTGAGTTGTGTGAGAATCACCAAGCATGATGGTTTTGGGCTCCTCAAAATGAGTATATTTTTTAAACAAGTCTTTGTCATAACAGACATAACGGTTTGCACCAGAATCAGTCCACTATCCATCAAGACTCTCAACCATATTTATGTCGGTAATCACCGCCTTAAAAGGTTCTTCGGTAACATTTGCCTGTGGATTAGGACCATGTTTCGAGAATATGCAAAATCGAGCAATATGCCCACTCTTGCCACAAACAAAGCACGGTCCCTTATCTTGACCTTGTTGCTTTTGTGCTTGGTTATTTTCACCTTTAGTTTTCTTAGGAGGTCTACCATTATTTTTCTTGAATTTTTTCTCCTTAGGCTTCAAAGAAGTATTTGTGTGAGTTTCAGGAGTAGCATTATTTTAAGTAGTTAAATTTACCGTCGTTCTGATGTTGCTCTCTTCTGTTTGTAAAAGTGCATCTTTGCCCCTTGCCTCTTCTTCCATGTGGATTTTAATTATCGGGGTTTCAAGAGAGGTTTCCTTTTGTTTGTGGCGCATAGTTTTTTTAAATTCCTTCCAAGAAGGTGGAAGTTTATCTACTATACCACAAACAATAAGGTTGTCTCCAATTTTTACCTCCTCGGACCTAATTTCTCCAACAATCATTATAAAATCTTGAGCTTGGTCTACCACTGATTTGTTGTCCACCATTTAGAAACGAAAAACTCTACTTGCCGCATATTTTTTCTCTCCAGCCTCTTCGGTATCATACTTACTCTGCAATGCTTTCCAAATTTTCTTTGCACTAGAGTAAGTTCTATCATAATAATCATAAAAATTATCAGACAAATAATTAAGAATATAATACCGACACTTATAGGAATCACAATCGTACTTTTCCACTTTCTCTAGATGAGAAATAGTTTCATCATCATTCATAGAGGTGATGTCAACTTTATTAGGATTTTTCTCAGTTAACACATAAGAAACATTGAGAAGAATTAAGTAGAAAATTAATTTACCCTTCCATCTCTTGAAATGGTTACCATTGAACCGAAATGGCTTGTTAAGATCTCCCATCTTGACATCCGCGGTTTTTTCAATTGTAGTCATTTTGAATCTCCATAAAATTGTTAGTGAAAAATTACAAAATAACAAAGTTACAAGATTACAATTGAAAGAAAATGAAGAAATAAAAATCTCTTCAGGCTGAGGCGCGGATATCTCGCTGTCTTTGAGGAGATTCAAGCACACTGCAACAAATGTTTTTCACTGGTTCAACAGTAGTCCTTCTTGACTTGTCCACTCCAGGATACAACAGCCTAATCACAAAAGTGTAACTCAACAACTATGGACAAGAGTTGAGTCCAAAGCTCCACAAAAAGAACACCTCCCTTCAACTAATAAAAACTCTCTTTTTTTTTACTATTTTTTTTCACTATATATTTTTCTAGTGTCTTAAACCAAATGAAGACCACCACTATTTATAGTAGAAGAAGTCTTCCTAGAAATGATTAAGAAGATAATGGGGTAGTAAATAGTGATGATAAATGGCCTAGAGGTTACATATGGTACATAGGTTACAAAGAACAATGGAGGAATAAAGAGTGAGATAATGGAGATTGAATGGGGGAGAAATGATGGCCACTAACGGCTAAAACATGCTGCTAGAAAAAGAGCAGTAGCATATATGCACTAAGCAAGAAGTAACATATATGCACTAACTCTAGGAGTAATATGCAACAATTAATATTCTCATTAACATTAACACATGATGAGAAGTCAACCAACGGCAACATTTTAGAATATTAAAATGTCACTCACACTAACACCAGAGAAAAGTACAATTTAGGAAAATACTATTGTTGGGATGGAGGATGACTTCAAAGCCATACTTGAACACCTCACTGCCCAAACAGACGATTTAACTGTCATACCAATTTTTGGTATGTGCAATACAGGTAAGACAACTCTTGTAAAAAAAGTTTATGATGATTCATATATTCGTTCTCAATTTGACATGCATGGGTCACTATCTTCGAAGAATACAATGAGAGACAAATGCTTCTTGAAGTTGTCTCTACAATTACAAGAAGAAATCAAGAAATGAGCGATGATCAACTAATGAAGATTGTGTAAAGAGTACTGAGGCATGGGACCATATACAAAGAATATTTCCATATGATGATAATAGAAGTCGAATTCTATTAACCACTCGACTCTTGTATGTTGCTGATTATGTCAGCTGTCCTGATTTTCCACCTCATAGAAAGTCTTTTATAATTCTTGATGAAAGTTTGAACTTCACCAAAAAATTATTCAAAAAAAGATTTGTTTCCTTCTCTACTTGTAGAACTAGGGAAGCATATTGTACTACAATGTCGAGGATTACCTCTCTCGATTGTTGTCGTCGCTGGACTTATTTGTCAAATGGACCCAACACATGATAATTGGAATAATGTTGAGGAAAATTTGAACTGATTCTTTGGTACTGTATCCGTAGAGTTTCAATCAATTCTTTCTTTGGATGTTTTCCTGAAGATAAAAGAGATTAATGTTTCCAAGTTGATTAGAAACAATAAAAGGTTAGAAGTGTTGGCATATGAGTATCTAGAAGAGTTAACTAATAGAAGTCTAATTTTGGATTGTACACGAAGGACTAATGGAAGGATAAGAACGTGAAAATTCATGATCTTCTTCGCCAACTATGCCTAAGTAAATACATACATGATCAATGGCGAGTGATCCTTCTATCTACACTTGAACAGAAACATGATTATTGTATGCGACATAGCAATGGTATAATCCGCACCTTTATTTCAGTGCAAGTAGATATTCCAAAACAGACGTTTTACAGTTGAAGTTGCTTAAGGTATTGGACGTATTTTCAATTGAATATTATTTCTCTTGTGTAATACCTCAACTTGTATATTTGAGATATGTTTCTGGAAGAATTGAATAACTTTGCTAATATATATATATATCCAATCTTCTTGAGGCAGAAAACCATGGTATTGAAGAAAAGACTTTGCTTTTCAATAACTTGAACATACTTTATCTTCATTATTCTCCTTTTGCTGCGGAAATCATAAGAAGAACTCCGAATCTAAAAGAGCTAAAGATTTTACAATCAATTGACCCGATCATGAATTTCTCTAGGGATATTTTCCTTAAATGGTACTTGTATACCAAGGGAAGTCATGACTTTGATGGCTAATTTACCCAATCTTGAACGGTTTTATGCATTCGCTAGAACAGATTGGACACTAAATGAAGATGTTGTGTTTCACAAATTAAAATATCTACGAATTGTAGAAGCAGATCTGCAAAGGAGGGAAGTAGGTAATTTTCCAATGCTTGAGTAACTAATACTGCATGGGTTGCGTAATTTGGAGGAGATTCTCGAGAGTATTTTAGAAATAAATTCTAGCGCGATATATGATAATATAGGAATATCACATTTTTTCTACAAGTTTGTAATATCTTGATATATGTTGATAAAGAACAGATTATATGTTATGCAACTCAAAGGATAAAATCAACATGACAATGAACTAATAACATAACATAAATAATTAAAATTACTAACTTCGACTGAATCATAACTGATGAACATTATCTAATGAACACAACACTTAGTACTGACTTCGACTGAATCATAACTCATGAACATTTCATGATGAACACCTCAAATGACAAATGAACCTAGACACTTAATATAATATTTAAGTTTTTAATTTTACTTTCCACAATTCCATAACACGCACACTAGTAATTGGGAATTATGGATCCACTAACCCTATTAGCAAAGGGTCCACCAACATAGAGTCTATATGAGGAACTTTAGCTAGCACAATTTGGAGGAGTCCAGGCACTTCCCAATGTCTGAAATGGGAATGCATTATTATTCACCATTTGTGCCTCTGTTTCAACCTTCTGCTTTAGAATTTCCAATGCCTTCTTCAAGTGTTGAAGTTGGAATAAGTTAAGTTCTTCGACAGGAGATTCCCACCATACACCATCAGCTCTCTTCCTAATTTCTCGAAGGGATTTTCCGTGATTTTTCTCCATCTGGAGAACCCCCTCAAGGTTCATGAGCTTGGTATTGAGCTCACGAATACCAGCTTCTCTACAAGCCACGATTTGTTGATTGTGGACATCGTTATTTGGTGGAGGGAGGTTCCTCCCAAGGAACCTCTCCACCAACCTGTCCACGCTAGGGTGACCAAAGGAGAACACATTTTTGCCGTCGGGGGAAATATCACAATGACAATTTCAGCACCACATAGCGTACAAAGTTCACTAGCCTTTTTAAACAGACCAGCACGACACTTAGAAAACGTAACTCCTAAGTTACTCGCCTTCTTGATTTTCACCATGTCAACCCTTTAACGACCCTTGCTGATTTTTCTTGTCATGTCTAAACTTTCACTAAGATTTTGTGAAAGTAAATTTGTGAATTTTGGTCTTAACAACAACAACTTTATATAGGAAATTGTGTTTTAAGATAACTTGGGGAGCCTAGAAATTTATGTTCTTTCCTTTTTTGCATTGAAGAAAAGTATTGAAAATGAAAAACATTAGATTCACTTGCCCTTCATTCTTTGTCTCGGTAGATATAGACCTTATTATCATAGATTCACTTCCCTTCATTCTTTTTCTCGGTAGATATAGATCTTATTATCATAACTAGAGGATAAATATGTTTTGCTAATCAGAATTATATTATTGGATTGCACTTGACTGCCATTTTATTTGAGAACATTTTTTTAAAAAAATATATTAAATGATTAATAAAACCCTTAGGGGTCATTTGGTTTGAAGACAAGTTATGTTGGGATTAAATATGATGGGATAAGTTATGTTGGGATAAGTTATGATAGTATTAGTTATGTTAATATTATTTCTTATTGGTTTTTTGGATTGTCAAATATGCATGACATAATTTCTAAGAGTAAGTTGTGTGTTTACAAAAATACCCTCTAAGAATAAATTGTGTGTTTATAAAAGAGCGTTTAAGGGGGTAATTTTGTTATTTTACATTTTTATCCCGGGATAACTTATTTCGGGATTAGTACACCACCCACAAGTAGGGATAACTTATCTCAGTCATAATTATTAATCCTGGGATAAGTTATCCCACACTTTGTAACCAAACAAAAAATTGATGGGTACTAAAAAATTATCCCAGTATTATTTGTCTTTATCCGTCACACCAAACGACCCCTTAATGTTTTAATAGTAGCATGAATTTTGCATTTACCATTGAATTTTCCTAGTCAATCATCATTTAGAGACCTACAATGTATCACATCAAGCATATGAGGGTGTTTGGATTTATAAATATTATTATTATTTATACTGCGGTTTAGTGCTCGAATTGGAAAGGTTTTCACTTAATCACTTTTTGATTTTAATATACCGCGTTGTTCCGACAGAAATCTCATATTGTATATAATGTCCTGATGGAAAATTCGCACATTTCTAGTAGACATTTTCACATTTATTTAGGCTTATGATAGAAGGGAATTAGTTTACGACAAATATAGGAGTAGTTTTAAATATATACAATAAAGTAATTAGTTTAGAACAAATATAACAAAGTTTTATTGACATAAAAATTAGCCAAAAATCATGGAAAGTATACATTGACTATACAATATAGCTCGTTGTAAGTTATAGAAAATAGACATTAACTATACAATATAGTTCATCTATACATGAGCTATACTTTAAATATACATTATATACACTCAAAAAGTTGATCGAAGGATCACTTAGTGTAATTATACCAAAGAATTGTTTCTAGAAGAAAAAACAAGTATGACTAAAATGACAGCATTCATAATTTCACAAGTTAAAAATATCCCTCTTCACTCTCAGCAAGACAAAAACACTAATTATTTATTTAGAACTTAATATATATATATATATATATCAACAATACTACATTCAATAAAGATCACAAACTCCATGTAGTGATATATTTGCCTTTTTAATTAGTAAATGTTAAACAACTCACATTTCAAATATTATATTGATTTGTATTGGATTTATTTAACAACAAACAACTCTCTCTAAATAATAAAATTTGTAAGCTAATTTATTTAAATAAATTTATTAGTACAAATATAAAACATAAAATACAGAAAATAAACAAAACCGTTAAATGAATTATGAGGGATATTTTTTTTTGCTTTACATAGATTTATACCGTGGTATTAAATTCAATGTATTCCTAATATCACCAAATGTAAGGTATTAGTTATACATCATATATCATGTTGGCTGTGTAACTAATCCATGAATTAGTTATACATAGGCCTTAAATTCCTACCAAACATAGTACTAAATAATACCATACAAATACATGGACTATTTCTCCTAACATTCCCTTCCAAACGACTCATTAGTATTTTTCAGTATTTTGATGTTTCTACAACCTTTATAAACTTTGTCCTAATTAAACTTTCTTCTGCTTGTCTCTGCCCAACCTATGTTTTACCATAATCTGGCATTCCATTAGTGATGAGCTACCAAAGGAATTCGTACCAAAACCCTAAATTTAAGCGTCATTGTCAACGCCAGCGATAGATGGCCTTACAATCCATGCTGATGAACCATCACCAAAACAACCGTTTAACTATGCAACGAATTTTAATAAAGTAGAAGACAAAATCACAATCCCTATCCCTATCAAAGATATTACTTACATCCATGGAGACCCAACTGTATTATGGGAGGAAGAAGAGGTTCAGATCATGATCATTAAAAAAGATTTACAGTATGCTTCTGAAATTTTTTCTTATGGCTGGTCAAACCTAGAAAAGATTCGTAAATTGATCCTTTACGGTGTGAGATTCAAGCCTGAATGTAAGGAAGGATTCTTGAGTGATGGACACATACTAATTCGGCTTACCAATATGAATGATTACGTATATGTCATGTCAAAATCGACATATTTTTTGAAGGCTAAAGACTTATATAATATCAGATGTGACCTCTAAAGTGGGAACCCTAGTTCAACCTAGAGGAGGAAACTACTATTGCCTTAGCGTGGATCTCTTTTTTATCCCTATCACCTAACTTTTTCGTTAAAAAATCCTTGTTTACGATGGCCAAAGCAGTGGGAAAACCGTTGCATGTTGTCATGGCTACAATAAGCAAATCTAGACCTAGTTTTGTCATGGTAAAGGTTGAGGTCGACTTATTGAAAGAATTTCTCAAACGGATCAATGTTGGAGTTAAGAAGACATATTATGGGGAAATCATCTCAACATGGATAAAATTCTTATACGATTACATGCCAAAGTATTGCAAATATTGCTACTTCAAGGCAGTGGCATGATTTTCGTCGAGGGGATTCAAAAATATAAATAAGCACACTAATAGTATTCAAAAATAAGTGGATCGGGGCGGGTCAAATATAAACAGGTCGGATTCGACATAAGCAACTAAATAAAATTCAACTCTACCTCAACACAAACAATAAAATAGAGGAATTATGTGTTTGACATAATATTAAAATGAGTACGAGAGAATGTATTTTTTAAAAATTTAATTATGGTCTAATCTCCATCATTGTTCTATATATATGTTACTAGTATATGTACCCGCGTAGTGCGTATATAGTATTAAAATATTTTTTTTAATTTTTTTTATTGTGATATCTTGTTTGAGTATATTAAATCATACAAAAGTTCAACTATCATATTGTTCCTCATTAATGAAATGTAATCCCTCCCCCTCCCCCTCCCCACCCACCCTCACCCCATAACTAATTCTATGTGAATAAACTATAACATCTCGCACCTAGAAACAACTATAAAGAGTTTAAAATATGAAAATATTGATTTTTTTGGAAAGAATAAGGAAATCTGGAAATTTTGTCTAGGTTAAGAAACTTAGTTTTGACCATTTTAAAACAGCCATAACTCCTAGCTCAGGATGAGTTAGGAGCAAATCTTGATATGGTTCGAAAGCCCTTGGAGAGATCCTTCCAACGCCACCAAGTTTGAGCGATTTCGACATCATATGCGTGAGTTATGTCCTTTGGAAGTTGGGTAGTTGGAATACAGAATTGTCTAATCCGGATTTAGGGAAGGGCAAAGTAGTCTTTTCTCTAATTTATTTCCTAATTCGTTTTTAGGGATTTATTGGGGTAAAAACTTATTTTAGTCAGATTAGAAAAATTAAACTCACGCTTAGGGCTTGGAGAAAAGAGAAAAGAAGAAAGAAAGGGAGAAAAGCTAAGGTTTCGCCAAGAATGTCAAGCGTTTGGAGTGGAATTCGTCGGGGGTGATCCCTATTAAGGTATGTGAGATCTTTTCGTATTAGGTTAGTTCACCCACACACCAACTTGTTCAATTCAGCAAAGATTGGAGTTGTTTGAATGTAAGAAAGTGAAGTTCTTGAAGAACATTGTTAAATTGTTGTTGGTTGATTGTTGAATGCCTAGTATTGATTTGATTCGTGTTTCCAGGTTTTCTTTCGAGTTAAATCTATTGGGTATTGAGGGTATAAATGATCCTAAGTGTTTGGGGAAATAACTATGGAAGTTAGGAGGGTTTAGAGATGAAAAATGGAGAAGGAAATCGTCAAAAATCTGGGGAAGGGGGTGGGCGCCGCGCCAGCCAGCTCACCCCAACAATCTCTCTAACGTTTGAGGGCTGGCGCCCCGCGCCTCTTAGAGTGCCAGGGATGCCAGTTCTCCCCATTTTTCCCTACCTGCTCGTACTTGTTCCTAAGTGATGTAATTATGTTTCCTAGTCAATTCCAACACTATAAAGTGCATCTAAACATCATGAAATCATCCATAAATATGAGATGATGAACCTTGAATCCATAATTCAATTCAAGGAAAGTTAAGTTCAAATTCAAAGACATTAAGAGTCAAGTTTAGAAGTTAATGAAGCAAGTCAAAGAAAAGCAAAGTTTCTTAAAGTTTTCAAGGGTCTTTAACAGTGTTTTAACGTCGTTTTAAAACTTAAGCTTTAAAGTTAAGCAAGAGTAAAGGTATGGTTTGAAGTTCTTTTCTTCAATGAGTTATATGGGGACTATGTATTCCCAAGAAGTTTAAAAGAAATGTTTTCACATTTAAACAAGATTGGAAACTGAAATTTCCGAAGAGCCTTCGGGCTAGTTTTAATAAAAGAGTAATCGCTTTCTAAATGAAGCAAGAAAGGAAACTTTGAATTCCAAGATAGCCTTTGAGCTAAATTCTTTTGAGCACTAATATCAAATAATAGAGGAAATTTCTTTTAAAAACATAAGAGCTAGTACGTTTTTTGGAGTAGTATTGAGCACCGAATTGAGGGAGCGTTCATAGAACCCACAACCCCCATAGAACCATGTAGCCGTCATGGGTAGTAGAGGTTCATACTTTTAAGATGAATCATTTTCAAATTAGACTAGTGGATCCATTAGGCAGTTCAGGTTCTATACCTTTGGCCGGGTATAGGATGCTATGGCAGCGTGAGGTTGATCGTTGTATCATCACTACAGCTCTTATGTGATGGTTGTCGGTTAGAGAAACTCCCACTGCAGTTATTGTATTTTTATATACATCAGTTCATTTGTATTTCTACATACATCTCAGATCTATTGTAACTTTGCATACACACAGAGTTTATAGCATGTTCTTAAACAATTTTTCTTTATATTGCACTTGTTTTAAATTGATTTATATTGAAATGAGTTAGTCAGATAGAGTTGAGTTGAGCCAGGTAAGTTATTCAGTTTCTTTTAGATTTCTTTTAGCCTATTTATTGCTTAGCATACCAACTCGCATACTTGTACATTCAATGTACTGATGCCAGTTGGCCTGCATCTTATTATGATGCAGACTCAGGTAATCACGATCAGCATCTGGCACCTAGTTGATCCAATTGAGTAGCTCAGAGTTAGTGGTGAGCCTCCTTGCATTCTGGAGGACTCTTTTATTTGCTTTCAGCCTTTTATTTATTAGGATGTTGTGGGGTTTGTCCCAACATCCCTCTTAATATTTTAGAGGATTCATAGACAGGTAGATAGTTGTTAGAGTAGATGTCTTTCTTTATCCTTCAGATGTTGTTTAATTACATAAGTGCCATTTTGGCCAGTTTATTATTCTTTAAGTTGTTATATGAGACTATTTATTTGAGTTAAGTCTTCCGCTAAGTTAAGTATGCCAGGCCAAGGGTTTGCTTGGGGCCAGCAAGTGTCTTAAAGTGCGAGTCCCGCCCAGGGTGTAGGCTCGGGGTGTGACAAACTTGGTATCAGAGCACAAAGTTCAACAGTCCTAGGGAGTGTATGAAGTCGTGTCTGTAGAGTCCTAGTTATCGATGTAAAGCACGCCACATCTATAATTAGGAGGCTATAACATTTAGGAACTATCTCACTTCTTTCACACTCTTTTCGTGCGTTGGAGTTTATCTCTAAAAAGTTTCCCTCTAATTTGTGCCTGCGCTTGCTTTCAGATAACCATGCATCCACGAAGAGCAGTCAGAGGTCATCCAACTAGAAGGAATGTTAAAGAGAAAGAGTTACCTAATATACCTGAAATGCAACCGCAATGAGAGGTCTCTAATGTTGAGTTTAGAGAGGCTATAAGGAAGCTTAGCCAAGTTGTGACCAATCAGGTTGGGTAGCAGAGAGGAGCTCTGCAAGAAGAGGTCGACACTTTAAGGATTCGTGAGTTCTTTAGGATGAATCCCCCAAATTTCACTGGTTCGGGCACTGCAGAGGACCCAGAGAATTTCATTGAAGAACTGAAAAGGTGTTCGATGTGATGCATGTTGTTGATACTACGAGAGTTGATCTAGCTGCATATTAGATGAAAAATGTTGCTTAGACCTGGTTTGATCAGTGGAAAAGGAGTAGAGCTGAGGATGAACCACCTGCGAGTTGGGCCTGTTTTAAAGAGTCTTTCTTGAGGCATTTCTTTCCCCGAGAACTGAAACAGGCTAAGGTACGTTAGTTTCTCACACTAAAGCATGATTCTTTGAGTGTGCATAAGTATGGGTTGAAGTTCACCTAACTGTCTCACTATGCTCCTGAAATGGTTGCGGACATGAGGAGTTTATTTGTTGCTGGTTTGGGTCGCTTGTCAAGCAAGGAGGGCCGGGCAATAATGCTTATTGGGGACATGGACATCTCGAGGTTTATGGTCTATGTGCAGCTGGTAGAGAAAGAGAAGCTGAGGGATATATATGAGTTTAAGAACAAGATAACCAAGATAGGGAATGAATCCGAGCAATAGAAAAGTAATGCAAATCGGTCGTCTTTCCAACAGAAACAGAAGGGACCTTCTCCGTCATCTGCTAGTGCACCTGCACCTAAAAACAAGAGTGAATACTATAGCCAAAATTCCAGAGGTAAACCTACCTGTTCACAGGGTAGTGTGGCGCAAGGGGGTAGTAAGCCTCCTACCTGTGCCAAGTGCGGTAAGAATCATTTAGGTATTTGTCGTGAAGGCTCCACTGGTTGTTTCAAGTGTGGTCAGAGTGGACATTTCATGCGAGAGTGTCCAAAGAACAGGTAAGGTAATGGGGGCAATAGAGCCCAGTCTTCTTCAGTTGCTCCACCAGACAGGGCTGCACCTAGAGGAGCTACTTCTGATACTGGAGGAGGAAAAAACCTTCTTTATGCAATCACCAGTCGTCAAGATCAATAGAACTCTCAAGATGTTGTTACTGGTATGATAAAAGTCTTTACTTTTGATGCTTATGCTTTGCTAGACCCAGGAGCAAGTTTATCTTTTGTAACCCCTTATGTTGCAAATAAGTTTGATGTTCTTCCTGAGAAAATTTGTGAACCCTTTTGTGTTTCTACACCTGTTGGGGAGTTTATTCTAGCAGAGAGAGTCTATCATGATTGTCCCATCTCCGTCAATCACAAGAATACCATGGCTGATTTAATTGAGTTAGACATGGTAGATTTCGATGTCATTCTTGGTATGGACCGGCTTCATGCCTGTTATGCATCTATAGATTGTAGAACTTGAGTTGTCAAGTTTCAGATTCCTAATGAACCAGTCTTAGAGTGGAAAAGCAGTTGAGCAGTGCCTACGGGTCGTTTCATTTCCTACCTTAACGTAAGGAAGTTAGTTTCTAAGGGGTGTGTCTATCACTTAGCCCGAGTTCGTGACTCAAGTGCTGAGATACCTCTTATTCAGTTAGTTCCAGTAGTAAAAGAGTTTCCACAAGTCTTTCCAGATGATCTTCCCGGAGTCCCTCATGAGAGAGAGATAGACTTCGGTATATATCTTATTCCAGATACTCTTCCTATCTCTATTCTGCCATATAGAATGGTACCAGCTGAGTTGAAAGAGCAGTTGAAAGATCTTCTAGATAAAGGTTTCATTCGACCAAGTGTCTTACCTTGGGGCGCTCCGGTCTTATTTGTGAGAAAGAAAGATGGTTCCCTTAGCATGTGTATAGACTACCGCCAATTGAACAAGGTTACCATCAAGAACAAGTATCCTCTTCCAAGAATTGATGATCTTTTCGATCAGCTTCAGGGTGCTTCTTGTTTTTCTAAGATAGGCCTCAAGTCAGGTTACCATCAGTTGAAAGTAAGGGAATGTGACATTCCAAAGACAGCATTCAGGACTCGTTATGGTCATTATGAGTATTTGGTCATGTCGTTCGATTTAACTAATGCACCAGCAATGTTCATGGACCTTATGAATAGAATCTTCAAACCTTATTTAGATATGTTTGTTATCGTCTTCATTGATGACATACTAATCTATTCAAGGAATGAAGAAGATCATGCTAGTCATCTCAGAACAATTCTTCAGACTTTGAAAGATAAGGAAATGTATGCCAAATTCTCTAAGTGTGAGTTTTGGCTTGAGTCTGTGGCATTCTTAAGCCATATTGTGTCTGGAGAGGGAATCAAAGTTGATATTCAGAAAATTGAGGTAGTGTAGAATTGGCCTAGACCCACATCTCCAACTGATATTAGGAGTTTGTTAGGTTTAGCTGGCTATTATAGGAGGTTCGTAGAGGGGTTCTCGTCTATTTCGTCTCCTTTGACGAAGTTGACTCAGGAAACAATGAAATTTTAATGGTCTGAAGCTTGTGAGAAAAGCTTTCAGGAATTGAAGAAGAGGTTAACTACTGCCTAGTGTTGACCTTACCAGAAGGTACTCAAGGTTTTGTGGTGTATTGTTATGCATCTATAGTTGGCTTGGGTTGTGTCCTAATGCAGAATGGCAAGGTGATAGCTTATGCCTCCAGACAGCTGAAAGTTCATGAGAAGAACTACCCAACCCATGACTTAGAGTTGGTTGTTGTAGTATTCGCTTTGAAGATATGGCGTCATTACTTGTATGGTGTGCATGTTGATGTATTCACTGATCACAAGAGTCTTCAATATGTGTTCACCCAGAAATAGCTTAATCTCAGACAAAGGAGGTGGTTAGAATTACTTAAGTATTATGACATGAGTATTCTTTATCACTCAGATAAGGCTAATGTTGTTGTTGATGCATTGAGCAGGTTGTCTATGGGTAGTACTGCCCATGTTGATGAAGAAAAGAGAGAATTAGCGAAATATGTGCATAGACTTGCACTCTTAGGAGTCGGACTAATGGATTCCACAGAAGGAGGAATAGTGGTGACGAATGGGGCTGAATCATCACTAGTGTCAAAGGTGAAGGAAAAGCAAGACCAGGACCCCATTTTGCTTGACTTGAAGGCAAATGTTCAAAAGAAGAGAGTATTAGCTTTTGAACAAGGGGGAGATGGTGTCCTAAAATACCAAGGTAGATTGTGCGTACCAATGGTGGATGAGCTCCAAGAGAGGATCATAGAGGAAGCTCATAGCTCCATAAATTCCATTCATCCGGGTTCCACCAAAATGTACCGTGATTTGAGAGAGGTATATTTGTGGAATGGTATGAAGAAGGATATTGCAAAGTTTGTTGCCAAATGGCCAAATTACCAGCAAGTGAAAGTTGAACACCAAAGGCCTGGTGGTTTGGCGCAGAATATAGAACTTCCAGAATGGAAGTGGGAGATGATTAATATGGTCTTCATCACAGGTTTTCCAAGGTCCAGCATACAACTTGATTCCATTTGGGTGATTGTAGACAGAATGACTAAATCATCCCATTTTCTACTGGTAAAGACTACCCATTCAGCAGAATATTATGCCAAGTTGTATATCCAAGAAGTGGTAAGACTTCATGGGGTTCCGGTCTCCATTATTTTAGATAGAGGTGCCCAATTTACAACACAGTTCTGGAAATCTTTCTAGAAAGGTTTGGGCTCAAAAGTGAACTTGAGCACTGCCTTTCATCCTCAAACTGACGGGCAAGCAGAGCGCACTATTCAGACCTTAGAAGATATGTTGAGAGCTTGCGTGATTGATTTCAAGGGTCATTGGGATGATCACCTACCTCTCATTGAATTCACTTACAACAACAGTTATCATTCTAACATCCAGATGGCTCCGTATGAAGCTCTTTATGGGAGAAGATACAGATCTCCATTGGATGGTTTGAAGTTGGTGAAGAAGGGCTTATAGGACCAGATTTAGTTCACCAAGCCATGGAGAAAGTAAAGGTGATTCAGGAGAGGTTGAAAATGGCACAGAGTCGTCAAAAATCCTACACAGATGTTAGGAGAAAGCCATTAGAGTTCGAAGTAGATGCTTGGGTTTCTTTGAAGGTTTCACCCATGAAGGGTGTCATGAAGTTTTGTAAGAAGGGGAAGCTTAGTCCCCGATATATTGGACCTTATTGCATAGCCAAGAGGATTGGCAATGTAGCTTATGAGTTGGAGCTACCTCAAGAGTTAGCAGCAGTTCATCCGGTGTTTCACATCTCCATGTCGAAGAAGTGCATGGGAGATCCTTCATTGATTATATCAACTGAAAATGTTGGGATTAAAGATAACTTATCTTATGAGGAGATCCCAGTTCAGATTTTAGATCACCAAGTTCGCAAGTTGAGGACCAAAGAAGTAGCTTCAGTCAAAGTCCTTTGGAGGAACTAATTTGTTGAGGAAGCTACTTGGGAAGCTGAAGAAGATATGAAGAAGAGATATCCACATCTTTTTGAATCCGGAGAGAATACATATCGACGAATGTTCCCAAGTGGGAGATATTGTAACATCTCGTACCTAGAAACGACTATAAAGAGTTTAAAATATGAAAATATTGATTTTTTTGAAAAGAATAAGGAAATATGGAAATTTTGTCTAAGTTAAGAAAGTGAGTTTGGTCCATTTTCAAACAACCATAACTCATAGCTCAAGATGAGTTAGGAGCAGATCTTGATATGGTTGGAAATCCCTTGGAGAGATCTTTCCAACGCCACCAAGTTTACGCGGTTTCAACATCATATGCGTGAGTTATGTTCTTTGCAAGTTGGGCTGTTGGAATACAGAATTGTCTAATCCGGATTTAGGGAAGGGCAAAGTAGTCTTTTCTCTAATTTATTTCCTAATTAATTTTTAGGGATTTATTGGGGTAAAAACTTATTTTAGTCAGATTAGAAAAATTAAACTCACGCTTAGGGCTTAGAGAAAAGAGAAAAGAAGAAAGAAAGGGAGACAAGCCAAGATTTCTCCAAGAACATCAAGCGTTTGGAGTGGAATTCATCGGGGGTGATCCCTATTAAGGTATGTGATATCTTTTCGTGTTGGGTTAGTTCACCCACACACCAACTTGTTCAATTCAGCAAAGATTGGAGTTGTTTGAATGTTAAGAAAGTGAAGTTCTTGAAAAACATTGTCGAATTCTTGTTGGTTGATTGTTGAATACCTAGTATTAATTTGATTCGTGTTTCTGGGTTGTTTTTTGAGTTAAATATATTGAGTATTGAGGGTATAAATGATCCTAAGTGTTTGGGGAAAGAACTATGGAAGTTAGGAGGGTTTATAGATGAAAAATAGAGAAGGAAATCATCAAATATCTGGGGAACGGGGTGGGGCGCCGCGCCAGCCAGCGCGCCCCAAAAGGGACTCTGAAGTCCACCCCTTGGGGAGACGTGCCAGCCAGCACGCCCCAGCAGTCTCTCTGACATTTGAGGGCTGGCATGCCGCGCCTCTCAGAATGCTAGGGACGCTAGTTCTCCCCATTTTTCCCCACCAGCTCGTACATGTTCCTAAGTGATGTATTTGTGTTTCTTAGTCAATTCCAACACTCTAAAGTACATCTAAACATCATGAAATCATCCATAAATATGAGATCATGAACCTTGAATCCATAATTCAATTCAAGCAAAGTTAAGTTCAAAGTCAAAGAAGTTAAGAGTCAAGTTTAGAAGTTAATGAAGCAAGTCAAAGAGAAGCAAAGTTTCTTAAAGTTTTCAAGGGTCTATAACAATGTTTTAACGTTGTTTTAAGACTTAAGTTTTGAAGTTAAGCAAGAGTAAAGATATGATTTGAAGTTATTTTCTTCAAAGAGTTATATGGGGACTATGTATTCCCAAGAAGTTTAAAAGAAATATTTTCACATTTAAACAAGATTGGAAACTGAGATTTCCAAAGAGCCTTCGGGCTAGTTTTAAGAAAAGAGTAATCGCTTTCTAAATGAAGCAAGAAGGGAAACTTTGAATTCCAAGATAGCCTTTGAGCTAAATTCTTTTGAGCACTAATCTCAAATCATAGAGGAAATTTGTTTTAATAATATAAGAGCCAGTACATTTTTTGGAGTAGTATTGAGCACCGAATTGGGGGAGCGTTCAAACAACCCACACCCCCCATAGAACCATGTAGCCGTCATGGGTAGATGAGGTTTATACTTTTAAGATGAATCCTTTACAAATTAGACTAGTGGATCCATTAGAAAGTTCAGGTTCTATACCTTTGGCCGGGTATAGGATGCTCTGGCAGCGTGAGGTTAATCGTTGTATCATCACTATAGCTCTTATGTGATGGTTGTCGGTTAGAGAAACTCCCACTGCAATTATTGTATTTTTATATACATCAGTTCATTTGTATTTCTACATACATCCCAGATTTATTGTATCTTTGCATACACACAGAGTTTATAGCATGTTTTTAAACAATTTTTCTTTATATTGCAATTGTTTTAAATTGCTTTATATTGAAATGAGTTAGTCAGGTAGAATTGAGTTGAGCCAGGTAAGTTATTCAGTTTCTTTCAGATTCCTTCTAGCCTATGTATTGCTTAGCATTCCAACTCGCATACTCGTACGTTCAATGTATTGATGCCAGTTGGCCTGCATCTTATTATGATGCAGACTCAGGTAACCAGGATCAGCATCTGGCACCTTGTTGATCCAGTTGAGCAGCTCAGAGTCAGTGTTGAGCCTCTTTGCATTCTGGAGGACTCTTTTATTTGCTTTCGGTCTTTCATTTAATAGGATGTTGTGAGGTTTGTCCCAACATCCCTCTCAATATTTTAGAGGCTTCATAGACAGTGAGATAGTTATTAGAGCAGATGTCTTTCTTTATCCTTCATATGTTGTTTAATGACTTAAGTGCCATTTTGGCCAGTTTATTATTCTTTAAGTTGTTATATGAGACTGTTTATTTGAGTTAAGTCTTCCGCTGAGTTAAGTATGTTAGACCAAGGGTTCGCTTGGGGCCAGTAAGGGTCTTCGAGTGCCAGTCCCGCCCAGGGTGTAGGCTCGGGGCGTGACATAGACACAACGAATAAATTTTATGTATCATATTTTATTATTACTATTATATTATTCACAATTTAAAATCATTAAATTGGTAGTATTGATTTTTGGGAAAAAGGACAAATATACCCTCGAACTATCAAATATGGTATACAAATACCCTTCGTTATACTATTGAGACACTAAAGCCCCTGCCGTCCAAAAAGTGGAACATCTATGCCCTTCACTCTAACGGACGGACAGGTGTCGTCATCCTATGCAACTACCCTTATTATTCACTAAATTATAAACCCACGACCCGAATTAAAAAGACCCACCCAAATAATCCCTAACCCACCCATTACTAACACCTAATAATATACCCAAACCAACCAAAATACACGCCTTGATCCTCTGTTTTATTCTTCAAAAATCTCACGCAATTTTTCCGACTACTCATTTTATTTCTTCAAAAAAAACCTAAAAACACAATCAACCCAAAATTGGTTTTGAAAGGAAGGGTAAGCATTTGATTTTGAATTCAAGTTCAAACATGAAGATGGGTGAAGAAGAAGATATACAGGGGTGAATCTCGTGATGGAGTGGGATAGAACCTCGGATTTGAGTGGAGAAGAAGAAGATGACGTGGTTGAGCAAGAAGTTGAGGACGAATTAGAGGATGGGGAGAAGCTAAGGTTTTAGAGAGCTAAACAATTTTTGCAACCATGGCTGTTCTATCTAGGCTTCAAAGCTTAATCAATAAAACTTCACTCAAAAATCTCATTCACCGCCATCTCCTCCGCCCCGCCGCTGCCGCTGCCGCTGCCGCTGCCGCTGCCGATGAAGATGATTTTATAGGAATATGTCCGAAAGAAATCTCACTCGCCCAATGAGTGTAACAAACGTACCGCCAACACATAACGACTATTCTTATGTAATAATTTTTGGGTGCACCGGCCCAACAATCCTTATCTTTCCAGAAAACTTCACATAACATTCTCACCTCATAAGCTCATCACTTTCAGCTCCGACGGACCACACATCCCATACTTGCACAGTTGTTATCGGAAATCGAAAAACTTTGATGATGTGTATGGAAGCTGCGATGATTTTGCTGAGGATGACGATGACTATGGCCGTCGTGGTGGCTGTCGCAGTGGTGGCTCCGTAGCTGTGCTTATACAATGTGGAATTTGGACCCAAATATCACTTTAATTTTGCTTTACTATTTGGGTGGGTTATCTTTTAATTCGGGTGGATTTTTTTTGTGGGTTTAAAATATGGTGAATAATAAGGGTAGATGCATAAACTGACAACACGTGTCCTTCTGTTAGAGTGAAGGGTATAAATGTTCCACTTTTTGGATGGCAGGGGCTCTAGTGTCTCAATAGTATAACGAAGGGTATTTGTATACCATTTGTGATAGTTCAGGGGTATATTTGTCCTTTTTCCCTTGATTTTTATTAGCTTATTATTTAGCTTAATATGATCATTAAATAATTTTCAAATTAATATAAAACATATATATTTATTGTGTTTACTCGTGATTTTATAATTTTATTTTAGTGTTCACATCTCTCTAATTTAAAGTTTTATGGACAATAATATGTATATTATTTAACTATTTTCTTGTATTCTCAAAATTATTCAAAATATTCTCCCCACCCCTCTTCCCCCTTCTTTTGTTTTACTGTATTTTTATTACTTTTCACTAATCTAATTTGAACGAATTTTTTATGTAACACGTCATAAGTAGCTGAGTGTTTTTTTATATCAATATATAGAATACTAAGCTTAAATTTGTTACTTGAATTCTATATTTTAATGTTTCATTATTCATTGAGATTTTAGTTATATGATATATAGATTTTAAGTCTTTTTTGAAAAAATATTTTCTCATATAAAAGCCCTTCAACTTTTTTCACATTATAATTTATAATTTGTTTCCTAGTTTTGTCCTAACTTAATAGTTATTGTATTATTCATAAATTAGTATCCTTACATTAATATGTAAGTTTTTAATAGCTTGTCACTTTATCTAATATTCTTATGGTGCGTAAGATATTAATAATGATATTAGTTAGTTATATCTATTTACATTTTATAATGGATAAATTTTGTACAACATGAAATTAAAATTGATAAAATTCTGTAGTAAAGTTAGTGATCAATAACTTTTAAAAAACGAAGAAGTAATCTTTACATTATAAATCATTATAGAAGTATATGTAAGAGGGGCTAAGAAAGTAAAACTCTATTACAAATCAAATTTTATTTAAGTTTGAATTCAAATATCATTTTTATTATTTTTTAAAATCTTTTTATCGCTTATCTTTATCCTTGATTTTATTAATACAATAATATTTTTTATAAGCTATATATTTGAATGGAGAGAAATATTTGGAATTAATAAGATAGTTGATAATTAAATTGAGTAAAGGTCACTTGGTGTAATTATACCAAAGAATTATTTGAAGAAGAAAAACCAGATATGACTAAAATGACATCATTCATAATTTCACAAGTTAAAAATATACCTCTACACACTCAGCAAGACAAATACACTAATTATTTATATAGAACTTAATATATATATATACTTAAAAGTGGAAAACTCCTATCTTTCAAAGTTGGATTATAATTGTGCTCCTACATCATATTAAAATATAATAAGAATATCTATTATCATATCACTAGTATGATACAATAAATATATTTCAAATTAACTGTTCATGATAAACACATTTATTTTATACTTTAACTCTATTTTAATACCTAAAAAATGTTATAAACATGAGTAAATGTGTGTCGTTGAGATCTTGGTCATAGTTCAAGGGTACTTATGAATTATTTCTTTTAATATGTATGCAATTTTATAAATTGCGCAAAATACAATATATATATATATATATCAACAATACGACATTCAATAAAGATCACAAACGTCATGTAGTGATATATTTGTTTTTTCAATTAGTAAATGTTAAACAACTTACATTTCAAATATTATATTAATTTTTATTGGATTTATTTAACAAATAACAACTCTCTCTAAATAATAAAATTTGTAAGCTAATTTATTTAAATAAATTTACTAGTACAAATATAAAACATAAAACATAGAAAATAAACAAAATCGTTAAAAGGATTTGAGTGGTATATCTTTACACAGATTAATACCAAGGTATTAAATTCTATGTATTCTTAATATCACGAAATGTAAGGTATTAGTTAGACATTCTATACCATGTAGGGTGTATAACTAATCCATGAATTATTTATACATAGAAATAATATTAAAATGAGTTCGAGAAAATGTATTTTTTGAGGTTGTGATCATTAAAGAAGATTTACAGTTTGCCATAATTGGAAAATTTACTCATTGTTCGTTATAACTAGAAGAGATTTGTAAAATTAGTCTTGTACGGTGTGAGATTCAAGACTGAGTGTAATGTAGGATTCTTGAGTGATAGACGCATCCTAATTCGCCTTACCACTATGTAAGATTACGTACATGTCATGTGAAAACCAACATATTTTTGAAGGCTAAAGACGGGTATACTATCAAATGCACTCTAAATTAAAGTGGAAACCCTAGTTCAACCTAGAGGCAGAAACTTCTACTGCCTTTGCGTGGATCTATTTTCCATCCTTATCAACTATTTTTTTTTAATTAAAGAATCCTTGTTTACGATGGTCAAAGCAGTGGGAAAACCGTTACATGTTGGCATGACTACAATAAGAAAATCTAGACCTAGCTGTGTCAAGGTAAAAGTTGAAATCAACTTATTGAAAGAATTTCCCAAATGGATTAATGTTGGAGTTAAGAAGACATCTTCTGGGGAAATCATCTCAACATGGATAAAAATCTTTTACGATTACAATATTGTAAATATTGCATACTTCAAGACGGAGGCATGATTTATGTCGAAGGGGTTCAAAAAGATAACTAAGCATACTAGTAGTATTCACAAATGAGTGGAGCAGGGCGGGTCAAATATAAATGGGTCGGATTCGATATAAGCAACTAAATAAAATTCAACTCTACCTCAGCACAAACAATAAAATAGAGGATGTATGTGTAACACCCCAAAAAAATTCTAAGTTGAGACCCGAACTATTCTTCATTTACTTGTAGGGTCATATCGGGTGGTTCTTAAATTATCCATATGTGTAAAGGTAAATTCTATAGTGTGGGAATGATTTTGGATATCAATTAAGGTCACTAAAAACTCCTAGCACAAAGTTGGGTTGAAAATTTCCTTACCGATTAAGTTTTGATGTAAGATTTTCTTTGGGTCAACTTCAAATGACCATATCTCTTAGAATATAAAAAGTTACATTGCCCATAACCTATAAAATTAAAGGTATTTGAATTTTCTTTCCAACATCACCAATTTCGCAACTAAATTACCTACGAATTTTCTAAATTCGCAACTTCAACTGACCATATCTCATTTTTTTGAGAGCGTGAGTTTTATACCTAAACTATCACTTATTAGTTTGAGAAACACATCACTCTCCTTTATTACATTCTCTTCATGGTATGTGTACCACACTTTGTCTTTTACTTTAAAAAATTTGTCGCATCACACTCCACATGGACAAAACATTTCACCTTGACAAAAATTAAACTAATTATTAGCTTAGTTAAAATTAGAGATTAAAGAATTATTAACCCAAAATAATAATATTTTTTGATAAAATGAAATGTAAAATATTTTTCTTATCCCACGCCATCATTTCCTCTCACCGTATCCTCCTCCCCCCGCCATTTTTTCTTTGTTTAAATTTCTCTTTTAAAAGTATTTAATTTTTCTTACTTCATCTCTCTCTCTCTAAAATTAGATATATATATTTTTTAACTATAAATAAAATAATTTTTTTTTGGAATGAGTGGGTGGTTTGGGGGGAGGGCAAGGGAGGAGGTGAAGTATGATTTTTTTAAAAATATTTTATAAAATAAATTTAAAAATATTAAAGGACGGGGGATGTCCGTGGGGGGAGGGGGAGGTGGTGGAGTGGGGCAAGAAAAATAATTTAAATTTTACTTTTTGAAAAATAATATTTTTTTGGGATATTAATACTGTAATCTTTAATTTTTAATCAATACTAATAGTTTATTATTTAGTTTTTGTCAAGGTAAAATAATTTATCCATGTGGAATGTCATGTGTCAATGTTTTTGCAAATAAAAGAGGGTGTATTACACACACCACTGAGGTGTGTTTCTCAAACTGATAAGTGATAGTTTAAGCATGAAACTCACTCCTAATTATTTAGGTATGAAACTCAAAAAAAATATATAGGTTAGGTGTGTTTTTATCTCTTTTTTAAAAAAAATAATCATTCAGACCCATGTTATATAAAATTCTAATTATCTATAACAGGGGGTGAAACAAAGTGGAAACAACCACCGCGATAATCGATTTTGGCGTAAAAATATATCAATCAATCCATGCCCATAATAAAATAAAAGTATAGCATCTCTAGTTCTATCAAGTCTATCTGGGTCTAACAACCAACAATTTCTATTATACAGCCTCGATAAAGCTACTTGGAAATAAAAGAGTCACCAACTAGACTAGATATTGTTGGGTTTGAAAGAATCAAAGCGTCATGCGGAAACTTATAATTGCAACTAATATCGGGATAAATCATATGACAAAAACTTAATGAAAATGAAAATATTACTATATGATTTGGATAATTAGCCTACATATTTACTGGATACTAGAATTAAGATTTTGCTGGATGTGTTGACACTAGAAAGTCCACATTTGGTTACTTGTTCTGATTAGCTGAAGTAGTAATATCATGAAAGAGTGCAAAATAATCTGTCATTGCTACATCGACAATCGAAGAAAATTTTGTGGCATGTTATGAAGCCACAATTCATGCATTATGGCTGTGAACCTTCATTTCAGGACTTTGGGTTGTCAACACCATTACCGATCCACTGAAAATTTATTGTGATAATACTGCAACAGTATTATTCTCCAAGAACGATAAGTACTCCAAAGGTGTCAAACATGTGGAATTAAAGTAGTTTATTGTCAAGGAAGAAGTTCAAAAACAAAGAGTGTTACTTGAGAATATTAGAACTGATCTCATGATTGCAAATCTGTTAATAAAGGGCTTAAAACCAAACACATTTAAATAACATGTTCAAAGAATGGGTCTTGGTTGTACCTATGATTGATACATTTATGATGCTTTTACCCTCTGACCTGAACTATGTGTTTTTGATATATATTAATGAATTTCTTGTTTCTCATAATGGTGTATATATTATTGTTTTCAGATATTACAAGATAAGTCTCTATGAGACATTATTATGGACCATAATATTATATATTTTATAGCTTATGAACCTAGTATGATAAGTTGCTAACGTAGTACGTAGTATATGGAAGGAAATATGTAGCTTAAAATTTACGTACAACTGCCATGACTTGCATTAGTAGTTTGTTATATGGTGGTATGTATGATGAACATTATAGAAGAGATTTATTGTATGCACAACTAATGTTTATGAAATATTAATGTTATATGGTCATTGGACCAAGTGAGAGAATGAAAGAATTATTTCTTACTTATGACCCAAGTTTACTTGTAGCCCAAGTAATACCATAAATAATATTTAATGATTAATAAATCTCGTATGTACATTGGTTATTTGATGGACGTACCAGATTAAGTCTTAACCTCTATAAATTGGTCCTCCATCCTCCCATTAGGGTTACCACATAATCTCTACAAGAATTTCATTGCTAACAGTTGTGGTAACGTAAGGCTAGGGTAAAGAGGTAGAAATCAACTTACGACTAATGCTTCCGCTTTTCTCTGTGATGATGTCTTCCCCATCAGGTATGTGCCTCTAAAGATCTCTATGTAAGATTATCGTGTTCAAAATCGTGATATGTATTAAAGTATTTAATCTTACAGAAAACACCAAACAAATTGATCTCATTTGCATCAATCTCATATCTTCAGTCATTTTATGATTGAGTTACATTCACAGGTACATAACATAAAAGTATTCAAAACTTTAAAGGTTTTTGAGATTGTTGCATCACTTGATATTTGGTTGATGTTATTAAAATCTTTTGCGGTTGAAAAAGTTTTGAACCATCTGGTCGACTATATTTATCTTGCAGTTCCTTCTACAGATCTCAAGCCGTTTGAAAGTAGATAACACTTCTGCTTGATGAGACATAGCTTGTTTTATCCGAGAGAGAAATTAAAACTCCTCTATTCCAGTTTTCATAACTGGTTCCAACAAAAGTAATACTGATTAAGGGTGTGTTTGGTAATGTTTTCCATTTTTCTCATGTTTTGTTGGGTTAAATGTTTTGGAAAATGTTTACCAAATCAACTCATTTTTCACAAATTTAAGGAAAATGACTTCCCTTCAAAAATTAAGGAAAACATTTTCCACAACTCTCTTCCAACTTCAAATTACAATTTTTGTTGTTGAAAAAATTAATTATTTTGTCCCTACCCTCAAACCACCCCTCGCTCCCCCCCAAATAAAATAATTTAAAGCTTGTTTTTAAAAACTATTTTTAACTTCAATTTTTTTATTTTCTTACCCTACCCTCACCCCTAATCCCCAGCCCCCTACCATTCCCCCCCCCCCCCCCCCCCAAAAAAAAATAAATTAAAAGTTGGTTTGAAAAGATATTTCGAATTTCATTTTTTTATTTTTCTACCCTACCCTCGACCCTCCCTCCCCATCAGCCCCCACACCCCCCCTTCCAAAAAGAAAGTTTGAGTTTGTTTTTAAAAAATATTTTCAACTTCAAAATGCATTCATAAATCAGACACTACAAATCTTTTCCGTAAAATATTTTCTAATCACCAACCAAACATGAGAAAATATGTCCAAAGTCTACTTGTTTTTCCAGGAAAACATTTTCTAGGAAAACATTCTCTATGAAAAACATTTTCCTTCATACCAAACACACCCTAAATTCATTCCAGATGAGGGTGACTGGAACATGAAACCTGATCCAGTCAACACAACCACAACCATTATCACACCCATAATGAACAATCACATAGTCAATTAATTGTTCCCGGCATGTAATTATCTATACTTAGTCGTCTCATTAGGTTCGATTCATGTTTCTCTATTCCCATTCATGTACACCTACAATAGGGCCATTAACAAACACATACAACACCAAACTAGAAGTCGAACCATCATCTAACCCTAGTTCACAGGACAAGGCCTTTCCCAGGTGCATATCATATTCAGCAACTAGGGTACATGTACAATCATCCCTTTTTCCGTGCTCGAAGGACTAAACATGAATTCTACCGTCAATTAACATTATAGTACGCACTGGGCACAAATTTACGACTATTCAATTGAGTAAACCTAGCCTACCTGGGCGTCGAGCAGGTGAAGAGGGATTCTAGCTTCAATCAAGGCTTCCGAACAACGAGACAGTGGATTTTTGGCTAGGAATCTACGAGTTGTCGTCAAACTTACGCTAGAAATGTCTTTCTCCTTCCTTCCCAAACCTAGAGCAGCCTTTTGAGGGTTTCTTGGGTGATCCTTGCCTCTTTTTGACACTTAGGGAATAAGGAGAAAATAAGACTTCGTGTTATTAAGTTCTGCCCCCGACCATCCCGCTCTGGTGCTCCCGACCCCGCTGGAGCGCCGCCGTCGTAGCGGCATTACCCCGCTATGGCGGGACAGTGGGCCCCAGCATGCTCAAGACATTTTGCCTGTCTTAATTAACAACGATTCGGGTCGTTACACACTGTCTACCTTGTTTGATTGGCCATGTTATTATATGGTCATCATGTAATTTGGTGTAATTGGCAACATGTAATTACACTCTTCAATTCATAGGGAAGGCTGTGAATTGCTGGTAATTAATTGTGTAATTACTACCTTATTACTTTTTAATTTCTTCCTTTTATTTCTATTCGTTTTAATGTATTTTTTAAATATTTTATTTTATTTTTATTTTTATTATTCTAATATTTTATAAAATAATTTCTTTTATATTTTTTTATATTTCATTTCCTTCTTATTCTCCACTTTTACTTCATGTGATTCCATGCAATTTTTCATATTAAGTAAAAAAAAAAATCATTAGTACAATTTTGTTAGTATTCTAATTTTAAATTAACGTTGAATTCATTGTTGAATAAATTTATGGACTTACGTTTTCTTTTTTCTTTTAAATCATATTTATGTGTGTCTTGTTGAAATTCAACATACGAGTATAATGTTAAATTTTTGTTTTGAATTTAGAACTTATGTTATATTTTTCAATTTCATTTTTAGGAGTATTGACTCGATATTTTACGTTGCAAGCTATTTTTTAAGTTAGACTCGATAGATTATCTTGTTATCAAACGTTTTATAATTTTATGACATTATATTTATAATATCAATATTTTTATCAAATATGCATTTCATGATGTTCATAGAAATTTTGTACTTTTAGTGTTTAGGATAAATTTAATAAAAATATATTAAATTGAAAATTATAAATCAATTTTTTTTATAACATTATTGAAGAACATATGTTTATTAATTAATATAATTTCAAAAGACTATATATATATATATATATATATATATATATATATATATATATATCTTAAATATTCAATTTAATATCATTTATAAAGGTCCTTATTTGTCTAATATAAATAATTTTAATAAAACCTTATGATTACGTTTGTGCAACAAGACAATACACTTGTAATTACAGTGTAATTACATTGTAGCAAACAAACAGATCAACATAATTACTAAGGTTGTGTAATTACTAGGCTGACACTTACTGTCCTTGTAATTACATCAATTTTCATTACTTGGTGACTTCCAAACAGACCCAAAAGTTTTTTTTGGAATATCAAAAGTTACATTAGGTAAGTATATTTTTGTATAATTTTTAATAAAAAATAAAAACAAACCCATTGAACATGACTCCATTAGCTAATATCAAAGACTTTTTGTTGCATTTTTTATTCTCAATTTTAGTAATTTCTGAACATCTCCTCTATATTAATTCATCTCTTTTTTTTTTTAAAGAAGGTGGAAATGGATTGAAGCTGAAAAATATTACTTGAAACCATAAAAAGATGGTGCTTTATTGCTAACATAATAATACTTTAGTGAAGAACTAATTAGAAAAATAAGCATACTGTGAGTCGTATAATTCAAATAGTAAGTAGTATGAACCAAAACTCTATCACTATTGTGTTAAACTTGATCTATATTGAATGATATTAGTCACATATAATTTGTATTTCAGAATATTAACATAATTTTGTATTATTTCAAAATAAATTATATGTCATGTAAATGTGAACCCAAAAATAAACATCAGTAAAAAAATTTCATTATAATTCTTTTTCTTCTAATTTTAACAGTAAATAAATTTGGCATAGCAAATAAATTGTTTTTAATGCTATATATAGAAACTCAGCAAAACATCTATATATTTTTATAATTTATTAATGTGTTAATATTAGCTCTAATCATTGTCTCTTCGTGTTCTTCTTAGTTTGATGAGTAAAAGGATCACCGTGGAGCAAATTTTGCGGGTTATCTTTCTTGATGTGGAACGTCTTAGTCCTGTAAGAATACATTACGCTAAACATGAAACCTTGCACCATCTAGTCTGACAAAATAAATTATTTTATATTTCACTTAAATATGGACCCCACAACCAAACATAGTTTAAAATTTTCATTATAATTCTTCTTCTACTTATTCTTCTTAATTTACCATTAAAAATATTTGACATGACGAATAAATTATTTTATATAATACATAAATTCAACTTAACATTTATATATTTTTCATAATATGTTAAATATCAGTGTACATCTTCGTAAATCATTAATGTTTGTTCTTTCATCAAAATATATCTGAAATTTGAACAATATTGTCCATTATTCAGCCCGTCTATTGAGGATGCAATTATATTCTGAAATAAAAAACCAACAAAAATTTGGAATCATGAAAGGTAACCCGCAAAATTTGCTCCGAGTTTATCTACCGAGTTTCAAACCTTGCACCACCCAGTCTGAGGATAGCCCACAAAATCCTACAAGAATGATGTTTTACTATAAATATGATGCAACTCTATAGATATTACAAGTTAAATTACAAGTTAATTAGTGGAGGGGTTCATTAGTTAGTTACAATTCTGTTATTCTGTTATAACAGCCAGTGTAGCAGTTGATTTTTAGTTGTGGAATATATCCATATTTACAATGTAAAGGATTGAAGTTGAAAGCATTGAATGATAATACATTTATCCTTCTTCTAAAATTCTCTTTTCTAATAACTCAACTGCTAGCTCTGAATTAGTATCTCAGTTCTTTGAGTTCAAAGCTCCTAGAATTGTTCTTCTTAGTTGATGCTTAATTGACTTCCATTGTGCATCAATTGGTATCATAGCTAGTGATCTTTGGCATGACGATGACTAGAAGTAAGAATCAAGCTAAATCAGTGGAAGAGATGGATGATCGATTAGTCCAGATCCAAGATCAATTGACGAAACTGATGGAAGGGATGACTAGCATGAACGATAGGAATTCACAAACATAAAAAGAATTGTATGAGATTAAGGAAACCATTGGTCGACTGGGAATTAAGGGCAAATAAGAGGAACTGGGAAGAGCAGAATCTTCAACGGGTAGGGCATGTTCAGTTGAATCAAAGCATGAAATCAGACACAAGGAAAATCACAACAATTCTGGTAATCTCTTCACTCGATTTTCTTGATTAGAATTCCCTTGATTTTCTTGTCAAAATTTAAGAACGTGGTTGTATAAGGTGGACCAAATATTTTCTATGGATGAGGTTGCATTCGACCAGAGGGTACGGGTAGCTTCAATTCACCTAGAAGGGGAGGAAATTGCTTGATATAGGTCATATATGAGGTTTAGAAGTTGTGTAGATTATCCTTCATGGACAAAATATATCTTGGCTTTGAATGAAAGATTTGGGGAAGAGTTTGAGGATTCTATGGAGGCTTTGAAGAATCTGACTCAAACAGGTAGTGTGAAGGAATACCAAGCTGAGTTTGATAGATTATTAACAAGAGTGAATCTGTCAAATGAGAATACTATCACCTGTTTTTTGGGTGGGCTAAAGCCAGAACTAAACAAATCTATTAGGATGCAGTCACCAAGAACACTACTACATGCCTATAAACTTGCTAGGTTACAAGAGGATGTTTTTGATGTACAAACTAAGACATGGGATTTGAAACCTATGGTCAGACCAGTACAGGGACCAATTCTACCTACTCCTACTCATGTTAAACCACCTTTCTCTCAAAAACCATTTACACCAAATTCTATATATAGGAAAACAGTTGATTCACAAGTTACTAAACCTAACAGATTCATTGGTAATGGGTTGGGAAGGAGGCTGACTGCTTCTGAGATGGATGAGAAAAGGGCTAAGGGCCTTTGTTTTTTCTGTAATGATAAATATGTGGTTGGTCACAAGTGTAGCTCCAATAAACAATATTTTCTAGTGGAAAGAGAATATGAGGAGTTGGTTCAAGAAGAGGTAGTGCAGGACCAAATACAGGAAGACAATGAGGAAGTTGATGAATTCATGACCATATCCTTACAGACTTTCACAGGAGTGACAGGTTATCAGACTATTAGAGTGACTGGCTATCATGAAAGAAACCCTTGCAGGTTTTAATTGATACTGGGAGCACACATAATTTCATTGATCAAGAAGTAGCCAAGAGGTTAGGATGTCAGTCCACTACTATTATGGCCCAATCAATCGGTGTTGCTGATGGTAAGAAGGTGCAAACAGGTTCAATGTGCAAAATTCTAGCGTGGCATTTGCAGGGTACTACATTTGCCTCTAATTTATTGTTGCTACCATTAGGTAATGTGGACATTGTCCTAGAGGTACAATGGTTGAATACCTTGGGTAGAATCTTGTTTGATTTTCAGAATAGAATCATTGAATTCAGGTATAAAGGTAAAAAGCATGTCTTGAGAGGAGCTAGTAGTTAGCTGAAGTCAACAAGGGCCAAATCAATAAATAAGGTTGTGGTTGATGAGACTCAATTGTTCATGATGTCATTATTATTTGGTTCAGATGATAGGTTGCAGTGCTACAACATTCAAGTTGACCAAGGTAACTTAGTTCATCCAGCATTATCCTTGTTAATTGACCAATATGCCAGCATATTTGAGATTCCTACTACACTACCACCTCATAGAGGGTCTTTTGATCATCGCATACAATTGGTTTAGTCAGCCAACCCAGTGAACAAAAGGCCTCACAGGTACCAAGGGGTCAAAAAGGATATCATAGAGAAACTTGTACGAGAAATGATAGATCAGAGGGTCATACAACATTGTACTAGTCCTTTTGCTGCACCATTTGTGTTGGTTGGCAAAAATGATGGTAGTTTGAGGCTTTGTGTAGATTATAGGGAGTTGAATAGCTTGACCGATAAAGACAAGTTTCCCATACCCATTATAGAGGACCTCTTGGACGAGTTAGGAGGTTCCATGGTATTTTCAAAGATTGACCTTAGAGTTGTATATCACCTACTAAGAATGTATGAAAATGACATTCAAAAAATTACCTTTAAGACTCATGAAGGACACTATGAGTTTTTGGTAATGCCTTTTGGCTTAACTAATGCTCCATCATCCTTCCAAAGTCTTATGAATTCAATTTTTAAGCCACTACTGAGAAAAACAGTTTTACTCTTTTTTTATTATATACTTATTTACAATAAAAGTATGGTCGATCATATTGAACATGTGAGGGCAGTCTTTGACATAATGCAGAGATTCCAACTATATGCAAAAATGTCTAAATGTGCCTTTAGAGTGCCTAAAGTGGAATATCTAGGCCATTTCATTAGTGGTGAGGGGGTATCTATAGATCCCAAGAGGATTGTAGCAGTAGCACAATGGCCTATTCCTAGCAATATCAAGTAGTTGAGGGGTTTCTTGGGACTTGCCGGATACTACAGAAGGTTTATACAAGGATTTGGATCCATTTGTAAGCCATTACATGAGTTACTCAAGAAGGATGGATATACTTGGAATGAGCATGCTACAATAGCATTTGAGGAAGTGAAGCAAGCCTTGATTTCTATGCCTGATTACTCTAAACCTTTTGTGGTGGAAACTGATGCAAGTGGGAAGGGAATTGGTGTTGTGCTAATGCAGCAAGACCACCCTATTGCCTATATTAGCAGGTCACTGGCTCCTAGATACCAAGCCATATCTGTCTAAGATAGGGAACTAATGGCTCTTATATTTGATTTCACTAAATGGTCCCACTATTTGATAGAGAGGCCATTCATTGTCAAGACTGATAAAAAAGCTTTAGAGCACTTGTTGGAACAAAACCTCCACACCAACTTTCAGGCGGCTGGTATTTCCAAACTAATGTCTTTCGATTTCTCAATTGAATATAAGAATGGTATAGACAACAAAGTTGTTGATGCCTTGTCTAGGAAGCCTGATGCTGAGTTATTAGCTAACTCCTTATTGACACCTAATGATTCTCTATATGAGAAGATCAAGGGAAATTTGTTAACTGATGCATCTTTGCAGACTCTGATTATTAAAGTACATGTTTAGCCTTTTAAGTCTTTTACTTGGTGTAATGATCAACTTAGGTGGAAGGGTAGATTGGTAATTCGATCCAATTCCCACTTGAGAAAGACAACTGTTTCATTGTGACATTCTACTACATAGAGTGGACATTCTGGCATGGATGCTACCATTAAGAGGATACAATCTTTATTTTATTGGAAGTCTCTAAGTTAGGATGTGAGGGACTTCATCAACAAATGTGATGTTTGTCAGAGGCACAAGTATGATGTTTCTGCCTATCCAGGCTTACTGCAGCCTTTCCCTATTCCAGATGGAGTATGGACTGATGTGTGTTTAGACTTCATTGAGGGCTTACCTAAGTCTAACGGCAAGAATGTTATCTTGGTGGTGGTTGATAGGTTGAACAAATATGGCTATTTCATCAGCCTACAACATCCCTATACTGCTCAGTCCGTAGCACAGTGCTTCATGGACAATGTTTTTAAACTTCATGACATGCCAACTACATTAACAAGTGATAGAGATCTTGTGTTCCTTAGTAAATTCTGGCAAGAATTGTTTAAAATACAAGGGGTTCAGTTACAAAGGAGTACTGCTTATCATCCTCAAATAGATGGACAAACAGAGGTTTTGAATAGGACATTGGAAACTTATTTGCGATGTTTCTGTTCTGATAACCCTAAGGAGTGGTCAAGTTATTTACCGCTTGCTGAGTGGTAGTATAATACTACTTATCACACTGCTATCACATGCACTCCTTATGAAGTTTTATATGGACAGAAACCCCCCATTCATCTTCCTTACTTAACAGGTGAGTCTTCATCTGACATGGTAGATAGATCATTGGCTGCGAGAGAAGAAATCATTCATCTTTTGAAGTTTCATATTTAGAGAGCCCAACAAAGAATGAAAGATTTAGTTGATCGACATAGGTCTGACAAATATTTTGAGGTAGGATATTGGGTTTACCTTAAGCTGCAACATTATAGGAAAGTTTCAGTTGTTGTTAGACCCTTTAACAAGTTGGTTGCTATGTATTTTGGTCCCTATCCTATTGCTGCTAAAGTTGGAGTTGTTGCCTATAAATTACTTTTGCCAACTGATGTCCTAATTCATTATACATTTCACGTCTCCAGTTGAAGAAGTGTCATGAGGTTCCATATGTCATCAATCATCCACCTGTGTTTCACTTGTCCAGTCCATATCGTCCTATGCCTGAAGGTGTGTTAGACAGGAGGCTTGTGAAAAGAGGCAACAAGGTTGTGGTTCAAATGCTTGTGAAGTGGACTGCTATTGATTCTTCTCAAGATACTTGGAGTACTTGTCTAACATTCAACATAGATTTCCTTCCTTTCAGCCTTAAGGACAAGTCTGTACTTTTGTAGGGGGTATTAATGCAAATCTACAGATATTACAAGTTATATTACAAGTCAGTTAGTGGAGGGGTTCATTAGTTAAATACAATTCTGTTATTCTATTATAATAGCCAGCGTAGCAGTTGATTTTTAGATGTGGAATATATCCATATATACAATGTAAAGGATTGTAGTTGAAAGCATTGAATGATAATACATTTCTCCTTCTTCTAAAATTCTCTTTTCTAATATCTCAGCTGCAAGCTCTGAATTAGTATCTCAGTTCTTTGAGCTCAACTCTCCTAGAATTGTTCTTCTTAGTTGATGCTTAATTGACTACCATTGTGCATCAAAATCGCTGTACCCGATACGTCCAAACTTACACTCCAAATAAGAAGTGTAAATGGTCGTTGTCAATTTACAGAACTCACCCACAATTCAGGTCGATCCCACAGAGAATTTATTCACACATAAAGTTTCACTGTCGCGTTTACTCAATTGTCGTTACTATTTCCTAAACAAATAACATGGAAAGTAAATTGGGTTTGATTGAAAAGTATTCTATCAGCAACACTTGCAGTCAAAACTTAGGTACAAAGTTCACAGACTATCTCGTTGTAAATTGATTTAGTTAATTTAAAGAAACCAGATTTTGTGGTCACTATGACATCGATTATAATGCTCTCCTGTAAATTGAGTGTTAGGTAAATCAATATTTACAGAACCTTTGCGAGTTAAATTAATCTAACGCTTCTCAGCCTAATCAGATAATATTCACTCTAATTCTCTCGAACTTAAGGTGTTATCGATATTGGACATCGCTTAATTTGATATGGTGTTAAAGATCTCTTCTCTCGAACTCCAACTTTAACTCCAATTCGTTAACTTAGTTTAGCTTTTTTCCTAACTGATGCTTTTCTCTCGAACAAACACCAGATACAGGCCTGTCTAAAGCGTGCACTCAATAGACTAAAATGATAATGAAAACTGTAAACTACAGGTTGTAAACAAAGATTGCCTTTTACTCGTTTTACAGAATCGCAACTAGAATGTCATCATAGATCTCACACACCCAGTCGTGATATTTAGCCACTCATGTTTTCACGTAAAGAGTCAATACTGGATAATGAAAACATGTTAAGAAATACTTACAAAAATGAAAATAATTGGTAAATCAACAACCACATGATAATCCGATAATCGAAATTCAAATTTCAAACTGATAAAAATAATCTGAATCCAAAATCTGAAGCTAAAACTAATAATGTGTTGTTCGTCGTAATACGCCAGATCCAGAATAATAATACAAAAATGGCCTAAAGTATTTCAAAAATAGAATGTTAAAAGTGAGTCCTAATCGAACTAGGACTGAATTGTCGTGCATTTTCACGGTTACTACCACGACCCGTCAAATGCTTCACAGTCAGTGAAGCTTTCTGTGGTCTTCCCTTGGACTTCCCAAAGTTTGGGTCTTCAATGATACTCACTGGAACAAGGACTACGAACTACACCATGGTTCGTAGCGAGGACCACGACCCGTGATGGTGTCCGTGGTCTAAGGCTGGCAAGGGGACGGGGACGGGGACTGGGGGACGGGACGAAGGGGGACGGGATGGGACGGGGGACGATTATGGGGGGATTTGTGGGGGACCGGGATTGGGGGGACAAAAATAAGTCCCATCCCGTCCCACTATATATACAGGATGGGACGGGTTTTGAGGGGACGGGACGGGGGATTTTTTATTTTTTATATACTTATTTATTTGTATTGAAATTATATGTTATTGAATAACATTTTTAGTTTATTTGATTTTTTTTCAATAACATTTTTAGCTAATAAATAATGCTTAAGTTTTCAAATTTCAATTTCAAACTTCAAATTTCAATTTCAAACTTCAAATTTCAAACTTCAAATTTCAAATTTCAAATTTCAAATTCAACTTTCAAATTTCAAATTCAACTTTCAAATTTCAAATTTCAAATTCAACTTTCAAATTTCAAACTTCAATTTTCAATTTTCAATTTTGAAATTACAAATTTGAGAAGTTCAAGTTTGTCTTTTAAATATTTTAAAGTAATTTAAACTTGAAATTTTGAATTTTAAATGAAGAAAAGGCCCCAAAAAAGAAGGACGTTATGTGCAATACTTTGAATTTTCCTTCTTTTTTTTTTTTAATAATCTAGGTGTTAGTTGATGTATTAAAGTTCCATTTTTTAACATTTGTTCCTTATTATAAAATTTTGTAATAGCTAGTTCTCTTTTTATTATGTTCAACTATTTTCAAACAAATTAGTATATATGTAAATATGTATGAATATATTAAAATTAAAATGCAAGACAATAGTTATATAAAAAAGACTTAATAAAGCCTTCAAATTTATTCAATAAAATCTAATTGCAACTTAGAACTTAGAAGTTACAATTTACAAATATTAGTGGAGTAACTAATCTACGCAGCCACCTTCTAGGAAGGGTTCTGTTTCAATAAGTTCTCATATGTAAAACTAATATTTGTTACAAATATTAGATGAGTAACTAATTTACGCAGCCACCTTCTAGGAAGGGTTCTGTTTCAATTAGTTCTTGGATGTAATCTAATATTTGTATTTTCCTTTAAAATTCAATTCTAATTGTCGCATCATATCAACGGTAACATCCTCCGGTGTTGGCAAACTTGCTAGAAACTCTTGTGACTCTAATTCATCATCACTAGATCCAAGTACCGCATTAATCCAAGCTTCTTGTTTGGAACTTAACTTTGGCAAATTATCATTTCTCCTTTCGGCGTTGACCCAATCTCTAAATAAAACTGATATTTCCAAACTGTCTTCCGCCAATGAATGTCTATGATCGCCAAGTTGAAACCTTGCCGCACTAAAAGCAGCCTCTGATGCAACTGATGAAGCTTGAATAGCTAGAACATCACGAACCATTTTGCTTAAAATTGGAAATGCAACGCTCCGCCTCCTCCACCATGCTAATAAATCTTCATTGCCATCTTCGTCTTCCACTGTTTCTAAAGATTGATTAAGATATTCTTCAAAATCATCACGGTTAGTAGAATTAAGACCAAGAAAATCTCGCATATAACTTGAAATTCGAGCTTTACTCTGAGGATTAGAAGTTTGACCAAATTCTTGAGTATTTCCTGTAGTTCTATATTTTTGATACAAAATTTTTGCTTCTACTTTTATGCTACACTTACACAGTTGACTAGTTGGATTTATTTCCGGTGAAATTTCTAAGGTATCATAAAAAGTGTCAACAAGTCCCTGCACACCTTGTAATTTATAGTCAGGATGAAGTAAAGTAGCAGTTAAAAAAAATTGAGGAATAGGAAAAAAATATTTTTTAAAATTTTCAATCATACCTTCAATTGCAACTCTAAATTTTTCAATTTTTTTGTATTTAGAAAATTGAATTGAAATAACACAAATATTTATTAATACTGATGAAATAGTAGGATAATAAATTCTAGAAAACATGGTTGTTGCATCATAAAAAAGTCTTAAAAATTCTAATAGTTCATTACTTTCTTCCCAATCTTCTTCACAAATTCTGTCTAATGGGTCAGCATTATGAGCATTAAACACCATTTGTATGGGTCCTCTATATTCGTAAGCAACTGAAAGCATTTCGTAAAAAGAATTCCACCTTGTTTTAATATGTCTTGGAATTTTTCTTGGTGGCAAATCACATAGTACACAACGCTCATTAAATTCCCTAATTCTAGCAGCTCTATTAGCATAAAAAATCCAGGCAACAGCATATTCAATTTTCATACAACCACATTCAAATAATGAAATACCATCTTGTACAACTAAATTTAATACATGTGCAACACATCTAACATGAAAAGAATTATCATCAATTGGACATAATCTAGTTTTTAACATACTAGCAGCGTTTACATTATTAGATGCATTAGCTAATGCGACAGACAATACTTTATCTATAAGCATGTAATAATTAATAACACTCAAAATATTTGAAGCTAAATATGCACCAGTTTTTTTCTCTACACATTCTTTATAACTTAAGATTCTTTTTTGCAAATTCCAGTTATGATCAATCCAATGTGTTGTAACAGTTAAATAATCACGTCCATTAACACTACGACCCATGTCCGAAGTTATAGACACTCTACAATCTAATATGCTAAACACACAACGAAGATATTGACAATGTTTACCTTGATATACAAAAACATCAGATTTAACAGTATTTCTTGAAAAACCTCTATAATTAGGATTATAAGTTTGTTGAATATATTCAATAAAACCGGGATGTGAAGGAAAACTATAAGGTAAACCACAAACAGAAACCATTTTAGCTAAATTTTCACGATCTCTTTCCTTATTATATTTACGTTGTGTTAGTGGACTACCGGGGTTAGAAGGATCTAATGTTCCTTGAACCATGTTAGAAGCCCCTACCGATTCTTTAACATTAATATTAAAATCATTAACTGGAATTCCTTTTTTTCTATTGGCTAATGATTTAGCTTCTTTATATTGAATCGGCACACAAGATAACAAATGTCTATTTAAGCCCCCCGTCCCACCTTGACCTCCACCTTGTTTATGTTTAAAAGGTTGCTTACATTTATTACAAATAGCAATAGAATTTTCCTTATCTAAAGTCATAAATTGTCACACAACAGAAGTTTTAGGGCGTTGATACTTCACCTTCTCCCTTGTAGGAGGTATACGGGGTGGGCGTCCATAATTTTGCTCCGTTGAATTTGTAGTTTCATTTGGAACATTTGTCACCGGACTAGTAGGTGTATCTTCTAATTCATCTTCTCCCGAACCAACTTCTACTTCTTCACCTGAATTTTCATCAAGATAAGGATTAATATCACCATAAATTTGTTGTAAAAGTTCATGATCGAGTTGAGCATTTGAATCAATATCATAAGAAGTATCATCAACATAAGTAGAATCATTTGTATTAAATCTAACTCTAGAAGTACCACCACATTTACTCTTATTTTTTTCTTTACTACTTTTTTTAGTAAAATTAAATAATCTACTAATGGCACTTGGTTCCTTCTCTTTTCCTTTACCGGTATCTTTTTTGTTAGAACTCATATTTAATTATATGTAAAGTATAAAATAAAAATAATAATAACACAAAAATTAATGACGAAAAATAAAATATAAATATTATGAAACGAATGTACCAAATGTCTGCGTTAATAGCAGACGTTATAACCGATTCTTGAAGCTTGTAGTTTGTTGTAACTTGTAACTTGTAATTTGGAACTCCAATATTTGATAGCAAATATAATATGAAAACTTAGATATATATATTATGATATATAATATGAAAACTTAGAATTGAAATATATGTATTATGATATAATATGAGACTTAAATGAAATAAAATATTGAGATTTGAGACTTAAGATTGAGTGTTGAAACTTGAAAGAATATAAAAAATAGATGAGAGAATATATGATTTTGTAAGAAATAATAAGGGATAGAGGGGTATTTATAATATTAAAAGTGGGTTAAAGTGTATTTATAATAACTTGAGGGTTTAAAGTAAATTATTAAAAGTAGGGGTGGTAGGGGGTGTTGGTTGGGGGTAAAAAACTGTCAAAATATCCGTTGGGGGGGGACCACTAGCCGTTGCCCAACGGATAGAATTTTTTATTTTTTTTCAAAAAAAAAAAATATTTGTTAGGGGATCCTGCGAACCGGCCGGTTCATCCGGGCCGGGACCGGGCCGGGTCGACCGGGACCAACGGGTGAACCGGACCGGTACCGGTCCCCTAATCCCCAAGTCCCCATCCCGCGAGATTCAAATGGGACCGGGTCCGGCGGGCCGGTTCTCGGATCGGTAGCGGGCCGGGGCGGGCCGACCCGGTCCCCTTGCCACCCCTACCGTGGTCTTCACTTAGATTCCAATCCCTCTTCAACTATTCATGGCCTCAACAATGGTTGAACTTCACGACAGGCACAATAGACCACAGTGAGTACCACGACTCGTGAACTCGTCTGTGCTCTTCACTTGGTTCCAATTTCTTTTCAACTATTCTTGGCCTGCACACTGGTTCAACTTCACGGCAGGCACAACAGACCGTAGTGAGTACCACGGCTCGTGAACTCTTCTGTGCTCTTCACTTGGTTCTAATCCCTTTTCAACTATTCTTGGCCTGGACACTGGTTCAACTTCACGACAGGAACAACGGACCGTAGTGAGGAACACGGCCTGTGAAGTGGTCCGTGGTCTTCACTTCAATGATTTCCAGAACATTTTCTTCATTTTTCTCTTTTTTCCACTTTCATCTGTTTCACCTGTACAACACAACCAAACGCATTATATCCACATAAATGTACTTGAGTCTAGTATCAATTCTTAGTTTTCAAGCATTAAATGTTCCAAGATTTTGCGGCACATCAACACCCTCAACTTAGAACCATTACTTGTCCTCAAGTGATGATACACAACACATTCAGTCATCAAAATGTTCAGATACTTTTAACACTATGCAGCAGCCTTTTAAACAACACATGTATCCAAAATCCTGAATCTAACATATGAAGATCAATACATGACATCTCATTACCTATAGTCAATCATGCTTATGTTTGTTAATCATCAACACACACAATTCACTTTCCAATGCACCCACTATGTCCTCACACCAAAGAAGTCCTTTGCTCAAAATAAGTAGGACTGGATACTACGCTCACACTCTCAAAGAACATCTAACATTAACAACAAACTACCATAGGCTTGCCCTTGTTTTCTACGGTCTATCTTTCAAAACCCCAGAATAGGATTAGTGTAGGACTTTTATTGGCTTGTAACATAGGTTTGGGGCTAGGGAATGGATGTTTGGTTTTGTGACTAACTAATCCCTTGGTTTTCCAAAGTTTCGTTTTCACACACTCTTTTCTGAGTGAAACCCTCATTTTCTTTATTTCAACCCAACTCAGTGGTTTTTTTTTTGTTTTTGATAAGCATTTAGCTCACTGGTTGAATCTTCTTTTCCTTGTACTTTTTTGTTCGGATTGTAATCACCCTCAACTTAGGCTTTTGGCCTGAGTTGTGATATCTTACCATCGGAAAACCAAGGATATGATATATTTAGGTTAAGAACAAATATTGATTCAAGGCTCAAATTGGGTTCAATTGGTAAGCTTTTCATTTGGTTCTTTGATTTTGCCTTTATTGATTTAACAAAAATGTCCTACTGATCCTTTCCTATCCGGTTTTTCTTCAGATTCAAGCAAGACTACTTAGGCAAGTTCTAGTTTCTGCTCCTAGTGCTAGATATTAATCAATACTCACACACACAAAACACAGGGTCGCATCATTCAGTTTCTTGGATCACCAACTAATTGTTCAGATTAGCTATGTTCAACATATCAGTATCTAAGATGCCATCTAAAGATCCTAACAGTCAAATTCAGATTCAGGTTCTCATTTATCATAGAGTACTTGCCACACAACTTAACACAAAACATATTTCCAAACAATCAATTATACACAGTCAACCTCCATAATTTTAGCTATGGAAGATTGTTCACCACCCCCTCCCAAAAAAAAACCTTTCTCTCAAAGTCAATACAGAATAGTAAACCATACAGGGCTATGATGAAGGGTCATACCTATGGCGCTCTAGGCGCCGGTCATCGGGTCAGTATTTGCACCCTTATCACCGGGTGCACTTTCAGAACTTAGCACCTGAGTAGGTTGGTCATTAGTCACAGGGGTAGGTGCGCCACTCTTAGCAATAGCAGGCACTCCACTCCCAGAAGCGCCAATTAAAGCTACATCTCATTGTTGTTACTCCCGGGCTTCCTTCTCTCTAGCTTCCTTCTGTGATGCTCGATGAGCTTTCTTTTCCTTTCATGTTTCCTCTATGGCTAATTCATCAGGTGTCTACTCATCAGGTTCTCCAGCCTTTTTCTTTCTCTTGCGGTATTTACTTTTAGAGAGATCCCCCCAGATGTCGTCAAGAGTTAATTAGCAGGCTGCTCATCAAATATGTTCATTAACGAGTCAGGGATGGCTGTAGTGGGCACCTGTACCGGCAATTCAGCCAGTTTTGCAACTTGTACTCTCATGTCCACCAACTGCTTCTGTAATTCTTCATTTCTGTTTGAGCCAAAAGTCTGTAAATGAGTTTGGACATGAACCTTTAAGACATCCATCCTGTTTTTCAAAACAACAAGTTCCTTTCGCATTTCATCTTTTATCCTCTTCTCCGTGGCTAAGACATCGCGATGTTTGAGTTGAGGCATCCGGTGGATAATTTTGTCGACCAAAGTCCTGGTCTGACGGTGATCTGTAACCAACCTTTCAAGGAACGCAGTAGGAATAGTGATATAAATATCTGAAGGTTGGGAGTTAGAATCTAGCTGTGATGATGGTACCTTTGATGCTGTCTGTGGAGGCTTTCCGTGTTCAACTTGACCAACGAACTGTGGGAGAACTGATGGTGTGTGAGGTACCAGTGCTACTGGCCCAACTGCACCTGACTTCCCTCCGAATAGAGGATTGTTGACATCCTGAATCTTGGAGGCTATAGTGTTTTTGGTTGCATCAGTTGGTTTATCCACCAAGTGATTCGGAGGAATGCCTGCCTATGAACAAAGTTTCCCTACCAGATAGGGAAATGGAAAACGTACTCTCTCATTCAATGCCCTATCACGCATCTCGGTAGCAATGATCTTCCCTGCATTCACTAAGTATCCGACCATGAGGCAAGCAACCAATGAGGCCAACGATGGAGACAAAGTATTATCATTTCCTATGGGTCACAACTGGGCTCGAACTATAGACCACCAAACCTTGGCTGGGAAAGGGAGAGATGCCTTTGTAATGTGTACATGGAAATCAGACACCCACGCTACTGCCTCTTTTTCCGTGGCTATGTAACTGGCAATCCAATGCATAATGCGCTCTCGTGAAGTCTGGTCATCCATCTCCGCTTCACTCGTGACAGCATGGTGTTTGGCCTTAAATAAGCCTACAGAAGCTGGTGAGGAATACTCAGGGCCATGTAGCATCCTATTGATCGATGCCTCAGAGATATCCACAACTTTTCCCCTTACGGTGATTGTCTCTAACTGGTCAAAGGTGGATGCCAGTGCTTTCTGTGATCGCTTAGATGATTCTGCTTCTGCAGCCTTGTTTATTAGAGTAGCTGCATAGATGGCATACAATTCTCTAGGTAGATGGCTAGTGTATACCCTAGGAGCATTGTTCATCCATTCAAATTGGTGAAGCTGAAACAACCTCTAAATACCTGGAAATGCTTGGATGTCTGCCATCACTACTCTCGTCTGAGACATGAGTGACCTCTTTCTAAAACCTCCTGACTTACCCACAATAAATTTGTTGAAGAACTCTTCCGATCTATCCACCGTCCACATAACTCTGAAGCAATCAATCAATTGTTGCCTTAATGCAGGATTTGGTTCCCGGAGTTGGACATATTGAACCATCGTGTTATCTGGAGTTACCTTACCATCTTCTCCCACAGTTGCTTCTTCTTGTGTACCAAAAGCTGCTTATGTATTTGCTGTAGGTGGAGATGAGTGTGTATCATCCTGAGAACCACCTTCAGATTCCTCACTGCCCCTCGAGTTATCAGCAGATTGACTACCAGTGGCAGCGTCAGATTGACTTCCTCAGACCTTCCCGTTTTCAGAACTGTCACCTCTTTCTTTAGACCGAGGAGGAGAGTTCTGGAGAATTACCCATTTTGCTAGTGATCTAGTAGCCCGAGGTGAATGCACTATATGTTTAACATTTATGCGAATTTCAGAACCACTAGCCTCGAAGTCATCATGACCCTCCGATTCAGAAACGGTGACAGGGGCAGGTTTGTTAGCATTCTTCCTTCTGGGACCCATTGTATCTGAGAAACAAAACATCAATTCAGTACAATCATCACTAAAGCGCCACACTAGCGAGTACTCAGACGTTCCCTGTGTATTATCATCGTGACGCCTTGCCTTAAGAAAGCCGTCATCCAATCAATTATCGAGAAAGGTCACGGAATCAAAGACGAATAAAACTTAATACAGGAAAATTTAAAAAATTTATAATTGAAGTAAACTATACTGGAACTTTCATGGGTCGTGGAATACACCACGGACCGTGAAGTCCCTCGTGGAGTTGGGACATAATCAGTGTATTGATGGACAATTTAATCTTTTATCCAAGGCAAGTACACGTACACTTTCACAACCTGTGGAGTTCACCACGGTCTGTGATTATGATCATGAATTTTATCAGAGGGCTGGGTGGACCAAGTGTGGTCCACGACAAGGTTCACGGCCTGTGGCATCTTCTACGGTCCGTGAAGCCTGTCGTGGTCTTACACGACTAGTAAACAGTTACCTTCCTCCCTATCCAATGTTATAGCCATTTTCCCACCAATTTAAACACAAAAAACACTTCTCTATATGCAGAATTGTCAACCCCATTTAGATTTACCCTAAATAAATCCACAAGAACAAGTTGGCAGACTCACACACAAGAACAAATAAAACTTCCCAAATCACTTACCCACCATATTCATTATCCACTATCAATTAATCATCCTAATGATAAGCTAAACACAAGAAAATCGAATTGATTAAACATAGGTTTAGGCAAGTTTGAGCTTTATAAACCATGAACAATCAACTTACTTGGAGAAAATGAGAGTTTGCACACAAAGTCGAACTCAGGAACTCACTTAACACTCTTACACCACCAAAAGGTTTAGGGTTCTAATTCTTGGGTGAGTGATGATCGGCTTCGACTCTGGGTGCCGTTGTGAGGGAGAGAGTAAGAGGAAGAAACCCGGCCTTTGGCACTTTAGAATAGTATATACGCTTCTCTTGCCAAAAGGGTTATGTGTGGGTCGGGTCGGATATAGGTATTACTGAGTAGAAGGTGACGGACTATGACGTGGACCATGAAATGCTTCATGGTCCGTGAAACGGTTCGTGACTTTAACTTTACACACAACACAACCCTCGAGAGACGACAAACCGTGAAGTCACCCGTGAAGGATATCACGGTCTGTTAACCTTTTCGTGACTTCGACTTGGAAACTTTAATTCATACCTGAGGTTCACGAGAGGCTAGACGGTCCATACAACACGTGACGGACCGTGATCCCTTTCGTGAATCCTTTTCTTGCAAATTCCAGTGGCTCCTTTAGGTTGATACTAAAATTGACGAACCGTGAAAGTACCCGTGAAGGTAACCATGATCCGTGAGACTGCCCGTGAAGGGCAGTCTGCACCCAGTTCCTACACTTTAAAACCCATTCCCACTTGCACACATCAACACATACTGACTCTATAAAAACGAAGAGAAATAAACAAAAGAAGAATACCTACTACAATTACATCCTGGGTTGCCTCCCAAGCAGCACACAATTTAACATCGCGGCGCGACCCATGTTACTTGATTACTCAGACTTCATCAAGTTTGCATTCCTCGACAATTTTCACATCATCAGGGACACCCAAATATTCCTTGATTCTTTGGCCATTAGCTTTGAACCTCTCACCTTTATCATTCTCTAGCTCAAAAGCACCAGATTGAAACACTTGTGTGACCTTAAAAGGTCCAGACCATTTAGACCTCAGTTTTCCTGGAAACAAACGCAGTCTGGAGTTGAAGAGTAACACTAAATCACGAGGAGTGAAGTTTCTTTTCTGAATATGTTTGTCATGATATAGCTTCATCCTCTACTTATACAGTACAGACCTCTCATAGGCCCTCAGACGGAACTCATCCATCTCATTGATCTGATCTAGCCTTGAGTTTGCAGTTTCGCTCCAATTTAGTTTCAACTTCTTCAACACCCAGAGTTCTCTATGCTCAAGCTCAACTGACAAATGACATGCCTTTAAAAACACCAATTGATATGGACACATACCAATAAGTGTCTTGAAAGCTGTATAATATGCCCATAGAGTATCATCTAGCTTCCGTGCCCAATCTGTCCTGTTGGCATTCACTGTCTTTGCCAAGATTGCTTTAATTTCCCTGTTGGACACCTCCACTTGACCACTAGTCTGTGGGTGATAAGGTGTTGCCACTTTGTGTTGTTTTACCCCATACTTGGTCAGACGTGTACTAAAAACCTTGTTGCAGAAGTGACAACCACCATCACTGATAATGGCTCTAGGTGTTCCAAACCTTGAGAAGATGTTCTTTTTCAGGAACTCAGCAACACTCTTTCGATCATTCTCAGGTAACGCAACAGCTTCAACCCATTTAGACACATAGTCCACTGGCACCAGTATATATTTCTTCACATATGAACTCACAAAAGGGCCCATGAAGTCAATACCCCACACATCAAACAATTCCACCTCCAGAATAAGTTTCATGGGTAACGCATGGTGCAGAGAGATGGTTCTTTGTCACTGACACACATCACAACTCCTCACTATATCCACTGCATCTTGATGAATTATGGGCCAATAGTACCCACACTAAAGTATATGTGGGTTGTTCGAGCACTACCATGATGACCACCAACTGGAGATGAGTGACAAGCCTCCAAAATGTGCAACATTTCGGCTTTCGGAACACATCGCCTAATTATGTTGTCAGCACACACCCTATAAAGATAAGACTCATCCCAAAAGTACATGCCAACATCATGCAAGAACATTTTGTTTTGCTGATATGTCAGCCCCTCAGGCATCAAATCACTGACCAGAAAATTAGCATAGTCAGCAAACCAAGGAATAAGATCAAGAGTAGTAGCTAATACCTTCTCATCTGGAAATGTATAATCTATCTCAAGCTCCATTTCTTCTTTCTTTGCAGCATCTAACGTAGGAAGGTGATCAACTACTTGGTTCTCACAACCTCTCCTGTCTTTCACTTCAAAATTGAACTCTTGGAGCAGTAACACCCATCAGATCAACCTTGGCTTAGCCTCTTTCTTTGCCATGAGATATCTCAAAGCAGCATGGTCTATATGAACTATCACCTTAGTGCCCAGCAGATAAGCTCTAAACTTTTTAAAAGCATACACTACAGCCAATAGTTCTTGCTCAGTGACAGTGTAGTTTCACTATACCACATTTAGCGACTTACTAGCAAAGTAAATCGGATAGAACATTTTGTTGCACTTCTGTCCCAACACAACTCCTAACACAGTCCCACTAGCATCACACATCACCTCAAACGGCTCCACCCAGTCTGGGCCAATAATGATTGGTGCAGAAATTAGCTTCTCTTTTAGGCACTCAAAAGCTTTAAGGCATGCCTCATCAAAGACAAATTTCACCCCCTTATCTAAAAGCTTGCACATGGGGTGTACAATTTTGGAGAAGTCCTTGATGAAACGCCTATAGAATTCGGTGTGTCATAGGAAGCTTCGAACAACCTTTACATAGATTGGCGGAGGTAATTTTTCAATCACCTCAATCTTAGCCTTGTCGACCTCAATTCCTTTCTGTGACACCTTGTGTCCAAGGACTATGTCTTCTTTTATCATGAAGTGACACTTCTCCCAATTTAGCACTAAGTTGACTTCCTCACATCTCTATAAAGCCCTTCTAAGATTCAACAAACAGTCATCAAAAGTGTCACCTACTACAGAGAAATCGTCCATAAATACCTCTAGAGTGTCCTTAACCATGTCAGAGAAAATGGACATCATACACCTTTGGAATGTTGCTGGTGCGTTACACAATCCAAATGGCATACGTTTAAATGCAAATGTGCCATAAGGACATGTGAATGTGGTCTTTTCCTGATCCTCAAGAGCAATTGATATATGGTTGTAGCCAGAGTATCCATCTAAGAAACAATACCACCATTTACCTGTCAACCTATCAAGCATCTGGTCTATGAAAGGCATTGGGAAATGATCCCTCAACGTCCACTTGTTGAGCTTCCTGTAGTCCATACACACTCGCCACCCAGTGAGTGGTCATTGTGGGACTAACTGATTTTGGCATTTTCCAACACAGTCATACCGCCCTTTTTAGGCACACATTGCACTGGACTGACCCAGTGACTGTCAGAAATGGGGTAAACCACCCCAATATCTAACCACTTGATTATCTCTTTCTTAACCACCTCTTGCATATGTGGGTTTAGTCTCCGCTGGTGTTCAATGCTTGGGCTGCAGTCCTCCTCAAGCTGAATCTTGTGGGTGTGTATACCTAGAGGTATTCCAATTATATCAGCAATGGTTCACCCAATGGCCCTTTTATACCTTTTCAATACGTTGATCACCTCCTGCACCTGCTCTTCATTTAAATCTGCAGCCAAGATCACGGGTAAAGTGTTGTTAGTACCCAAAAATACATACCTGAGGTGACTGGGTAGCTGTTTTTGTTCTAGCACTGGTGGTTCCTTGATGGATGGTATTGCTGGAGGACTTGGCCTGTTTTAAATCCAAGTCCAATTTCTTTGGAGCATATGAGTGTGCTCCCATACCCTGCAAAACATTAACAATCTCTATGTAGTCAGACCGGAAATCAACATCAAAGTTCATCAACACTACTGCTAAGGTTTCAACAACCATCCTCTCTTCTATGGGTACCATCATGTCCTCATCAGCAACCACCTCTATTGCAGATACCACATTCATATCATTGGGTTGCTTTATTGACCTGCCAATGTTGAACTTCACCTCATCCTCGTTAAGTCTGAAGCTCAGTTCACCTCTCTCAACATCTATCAAGGCTCTCCCTGTTGCCAAAAATGGTCTTCCTAAGATGATAGGGACCTCAAAGTCCACTTCCCAATCTAAGATCACGAAGTCAACCAGAAAAATGAAGGTCTCCACCTTCACAAGTACATCACATAGGACTCCCAGAGGCTGCTTAACTGACCTATCAGCCATCATCAACCTCATTGTTGTAGGTTTTGGTACTCCCAATCCCAACTTCTTGTAAATGGCTAATGGCATCAAGTTAATGCTAGCTCCTAGATCACATAGAGCTTTTGCAAAGATAATTTACCCAATGGTGCATGGGATCGTGAATGCACCTGGGTCTTCCTTTTTCTGAACCAGAGATTCGGAAGCAATGGCGCTGCAATGATGAACATCGTTAGAAAAATCAACACTTACCGCTCTTTTCTTGTTAACCAAGTCATTCATGAACTTGGCATATCTGGGCATCCACTCTAGGGCTTCTATCAATGGAATGTTTACTGAAAGTTGTTTCAGCATGGTGATGAATTTCGTGAACTTTCCATCTTAAACTCTCTTTTTGAGCCTTTGAGGAAAAGGAGGAGGTGGTCTGGGAATCTGCTGTAAGGGCAGATTTTCCTGAACCTCTTTCTTTTTTCCTCTAGCAGGTTGTGCTTTAGGTTGGGCCTCTTCCAGATCATCAACTTGTATAGTCTCATCCTCCTCTCTTCTAGCTTGTTCCAAGACCTGTTCATACTTGGTACCTGCATAAATAGGGTCAGAAAGAACTTTACCACTCCTGGTGGCGATGTCCATGCAATGTATGTCCTTCTTGGGATTTTGAATGGTATCACTTGGTAGTGATCCATTCTTTCTATGATTCAGTGAGGCTGAGAGTTGCCCCAACTGCTGCTCTATTTATTTAATGGAGGTGGTGTGAGAGTCCACCAACTGACTCATGCTCGAGAAATGACCTCTCATTTCTTTGACCCATGCATCAGTTGACTCAATCTTTTGAAGTACCTTAGCCATCATGTCCTCAAGCTTAGACCCGCTAGAACTACCACTCGCCCGGTCTCTATTACCTGGAGGTACATATACACTACTGCGATCATTCCTATACCCATCTTTGTTTTGCCAGTTTTCTTGATCTCTATTTGCTGGCCTTTCATACTGACCATCCCTAGCATAGCTCCGACCTACATTTCCGAAATTGTAACCCTGATTTCCAGAGTTATATTTCCAGAAACCTCCTTGGTTCCCCAAATAATTAGCTTTCTCATCAATCTCAAGATCCTGATCTTCATACCTATTTTGCTGTCCCACAACATTCACCTTTTCAAACTTGGCAATAATGTATTTTATGAGTAGGTCTATTTGAGTCCTCATATGTGCCATGTCTTGGTCCCTTTCTTCTTCTCTCTTCCTTTGTTCAGCTGAGAGCTCAAATGTATACCCAAGCTCTCATACCTCTACATATCTAGAGTACCATGCTCAGTTGTTCTTTGAGACCTTATCCAATAGCGCATGTTCTCCGCAAATGACTTTCTCATAAATGAGCCTCCACAAACTGCATCAACAGCAGGTTCAGTAACATAATTGAGAGACCTATAACATGCTTGTTTAAGATGCCTTTCGGTAAGATCATGGTTGGGGCATTTCTTCAAATTTTGGCTGAACCTCCACCAAGTATCATGCATTGTTTCTCCTGGTAGCTGCTTGTGTGTACTAATCTCGTCCTTCATCTGCAACTCTTTTGATTCTGGGAAGAATCATTCCAGGAAAGCTTCCTTCAACTCATTCCAAGTTCTGATGGAGTCAAGTGGCATCTCATTCAACCAGTTAGTCACCTCTCCAGTAGGAGACAATGGAATCAACCTCAATCTCATTGATGTTTGGTTGATCCCAGGAATATCTTGTGACTTACAAATAGACACAAAATTCATCAAGTCTTGATTTGCATCATCATCAGTTGCACCCCTAAACATACCTTTAAGGTTTAACAATTGAATCATAGTGCTGGTGATTGTGAACTTAACACTTGGAGGTAGTGAAGGTAACACTATTACTCCGGTGGCTCCAGCTCGATCCAAATCTGCATCATCTTAATCATACAACATGTGCGCTGGATGCTAAGCTCTACCCCTTGGAGCTATTGATTGGTGCTGGGGAGGGATCAATCCATCCACTCCTCTATTCTCATCTACCACCCTAGGTTTGGTTGTTACCGCCGTTCTGCGAAATACCTTTTGCAGCGGCTTCAGCTTCTAGTCCCAACCTTTGTCTTTGTGCCTCCAATTCTTATGCATTCACCATTTTTGTAAGAGTCTTTTCGAGTTCTGAGTCGTAAGGAATTAATGGAGCTCATTTACTCCTGGTACTTGTCATACACAGCAGCATTCACCTGCAAGAGACACAAACACAGAACAAAATGTAAAATTAGGAAATAAAACTACAAATTGAATAAAAGCCAGTAAAACACTTTTGAATTGAAATTCCCCGGCAGCGGCGCCAAAATTTGATACGTCCAAACTTACACTCCAAATAAGAAGTGTAAACGGTCTATGTCAATTTATAGAACTCAACCAGAATTGAGGTCGATCCAACAAAGAATTTCTTTACAGATAAAGTTTCAGTGTCACGTTTACTCAATTGTCGTTACTATTTCCTAAACAAATAACATGGAAAGTAAATTGGTTTTGATTGAAAAGTATTCTATCAGCAACACTTGCAGTCAAAACTTAGATACACAGTTCACAGATAATCTCGTTGTAAGTTGATTCAGTTAATTTAAAGAAACCAGGTTTTGTAGTCACTATGACATTGATTATAATGCCCTCCTGTAAATTGAGTGTCAGGTAAATCAATGTTTATAGAACCTTTGCGAGTTAAATTAATCTAACTCTTCTCAGCCTAATCAGATAATATTCACTCTAACTCTCTCGAACTTAAAGTGTTATCGATATTGGACTTCGCTTAATTTGATATGGTGCTAAAGATCTCTTCTCTCGAACTCCAACTTTAACTCCAATTCGTTAACTTAGTTTAGATTTTTTCCTAACTGATGCTTTTCTCTCGAACAAACACCAGATACAGGCCTGTCTAAAGTGTGCACTCAATAGACTAAAATGATAATGAAAGCTGTAAACTACAGGTTGTAAACAAAGATTGCCTTTTACTCATTTTACGGAATTGCAACTAGAAAGTCGTCATAGATCTCACACACCCAGTCGTGATATTTAGTAACTCATGTTTTCATGTAAAGAATCAGTACTGGATAATGAAAACATGTTAAGAAATACTTACAAAAATAATTGGTAAATCAACAACCACTTGATAATCTAATAATCGAAATTCCAACTTCAAACTGATAAAAAAAATCTAAATCCAAAATCTGAAGCTAAAAGTAATAATGTGTTGTTTGTCGTAAAACGCCGGATCCAAAATAATAATACAAAAATGACCTAAAATAGTTAAAAAACAAAATGTTAAAAGTGAGTCTCAATCGAACTAGGACTGAATTGTCGGGCATTTTCACGGTTACTACCACGACCCATCAAAGGGTTCACGGTCCGTGAAGCCTTCTGTGGTCTTCACTTGGACTTCCCAAAGTTTGGGTCTTCAATGATACTCACTGGAACAAGGACTACAAACTGCACCACGGTCCGTAGCGAGGACCACGTCCCGTGATGGTGTCTGTGGTCTTCACTTGGATTCCAATCCCTCTTCAACTATTTTTGGCCTATACACTGGTTCAACTTCAAGGCAGGAACAACGGACCGTAGTGAGTACCACGGCTCGTGAACTCATCCGTGCTCTTCACTTGATTCCAATCCTTTTCAACTATTCCTAGCCTGTACACTGGTTCAACTTCATCGCAGGCATAATGGACCATAGTGAGTACCACGGCTCATGAACTCGTCCGTGCTCTTCACTTGGTTCCAATCCCTTTTCAACTATTCTTGGCCTGCACACTGGTTCAACTTCACAGCAGGCACAACGGACCGTATTGAGGAACACGGCCCGTAAAATGGTATGTGGTCTTCATTTCGATGTTTTCCAAAACTTTTTCTTTATTTCTCTCCTTTTTACATTTTTCATTTGTTTCACCTGTACAACACAACCAAATGCATTATATCCACATAAATGCACTTGAGTCTAGTAGTAATTCTTAGTTTTCAAGCATTAAATGTGCCAAGATTTTGCGGCACATTAACCTCCATGTTCTGTTTTGTAAATAGTATAATGTACATTAATTATATGGGCCATGAGATATCATTTTTGGTGATAACTTTGAGTATTGAAAGTTAAAAACAATGTCTATGTACTGATTGGAACAGAAAATATGGACTAAAAACTAGAATAATTATAATGGAGAATGACTTCTGCCCATTAGTGACGGAAGTTATCTTTTCCCTTTTGATAAAAATATTTTCCTTAGAGGATGCATTTTCCACAATTCAAGGTAACACACATTGAAATATAATTTAATTAAGGAAAAAAAATTCTGGAACATAAAATACACCCAAGACATAACTTTTCTGAATGCAAAATATGCCACAAGGTAGAAATTGTTTTTACTAACCTTCTGGATAAACAGAAACTATAAGACATGCTATTCCTCAACCTATTCAATTGTACAAGCACATATAGTATGTTACACTTATGACTTACATAAACATAAATTCATTACCATTTCTGTACTGTAAAAGGTGAATATAGTTAACCATAAAACTTAATGAACTGTCAACTTAACCAATGCTAGTTCCTACATTTCCTAAAACAATCACTACCAACAAAGTACAAGACGCAAATTCAGAATTTTAAGAGAAACAAGTACTCAAATAAAAGAAACTTCAGAAAAAAAAAATCAAAGATTAAGAAAATGAACCATCTATTGAGACAGGGGATTGATGCCAGTGAGGTTACAATGTTGTACAACGATGTTTTGGGGCTGATAAATATGGCTACAGAGGATTTCCTTCTACGAGTCGAAAAAGCTCGAGAACGACGTCGTAGGACTGGTTAAGGCCAGTTGTAATTGAATTTCCATTGTAGAGTCGGCTAATCAAAATTCTGACCGACCTCGATGTTGGACAAAATGATAATCACACCTAGGATAATATCCAAACTAAATAGCAATAGGAAGAGCGTAACAATTCCACCAAATATTAAAATGAGGTAAATATGATACCCGAATAAGTAATACAATAATACTGGTAAACAAGTTAGTAGTGTCAAAAGATTACTACTCAACATTCTTTTATTTCTTGCAACTCACAATTATATTACTTCCACACTATTTTTCTCACTAACTAAGAAGTAGTTTGTGGATTACTCTCTCTACTCTCTAATGCTTCTCTATTTTTGGTGTGTCTTCAAGTGTTCAATTACTACTCTATTTATAGAGTTTTTGAACCTCTTTATTACATCATTAGTGGCATAAATGTGGTAGCCAATTTCCACAAAGTTTGGTTGTCAAACTCTACCAAAACTCTACCAAACTTTGACTACAAACTTCCACAAATGTGGCTTGTCAACTTTCACATTTGCGGCAAGTAAGTTCAACATATGTGACTGCCAAACTAGTTGCTGCCAAGATTTTATTCCCACAAATATCTCACTTAATTTTGATTTTTCTTCTTCACTCCAAGGCTTGATCTCGATCTCTGAATATCTTCAAACTTGAGAGGCTTTGTAAAGATATCTGCAATTTGATCATGAGATTTCACATACTTGAGCTCTACCTCTTTCTTGGCAATGCAATCTCGGATAAAGTGATACATTGTGTCTATGTGCTTTCTTCGATAACGATACACCGGATTCTTTGCAAGTGCTTGCGGCGATTTGTTATCAACACAAATCATCGTGGCTTCAATTTGTGGCAAATTGAGTTCCTTCAACAATCTCCTCAACCAAATAGCATGACACGTACATGATGTCGCTTCCACATATTCAGCTTCACAAGTCGAGAGAGTAACAATTGATTGTTTCTTTGAACTCCAAGAAATAACATAATAACCCAAGAAAAATACAAAACCAGATGTGCTTTTTCTGTCATCAACATCTCCCGCATAATCACTATCACAATATCCAACAAGATTAAAATCATTAGAAGAAGAATAAAATAGTCCAAGGTCGATTATACCTTTTAGGTAATATAAAATTCTTCTAGCGACCTTCCTTCAAGTGAGAGTATATTTGGTCTCGTACATGTCAAGTACCGTAGACTTCCTACGAGACTTTTGAACAGAGTGGAGTCCACCTTTTCTCCATCATCAAACTTTGACAATTTTGTTCCACTTTCCATTGGGGTGTTCACAGGGTTGCAATCAAATATGTTGAACTTCTTCAAAATCTCCTTTGTATAACTTTCTTGAGATATGAAAATGCCTTCCTCCATTCCTTCACTTCTAGGCCGAAGTAATATGATATGAACCATATGTCCGTCATCTCAAACTCAAGGGACATAGCTTTCTTGAAAGCTTCAAATAAAAATGGGTTGTTACCCGTTATAATGAGATCATCAACATAAATACAAACAAGTAGAATATATCCATTGTCATGAACATTAATGTAAAGAGCATATTCATGGAGACAACTAAAGAAACGAGACAGAGATGGGAAAATTGTATATTTTATTATTGACCATATGGCTGTTGTATAAAGAATCTATACAAGACCTAGAAAAGACAAAGACTATTAGACAACAGATTCTTAAGGATTAGGAACTGCGAAAATAGAATTCTACAAAAGTAAGGAGTCTCATCCGTTATTACGCCCGCACAAGTTGGTGTTGTTAACAACACCCAACTTGGAGAAATGCTTGACAAAAGAAGCTCTTGGAAGTGGTTTGGTAAGTATATCTGCCACTTGATCAGCCGAGTGAAGGTGTTGAACTGCGATATGCTTGTTTTGAACTTGTTCACGAACAAAGTGAAAATCAATAGCAATATGCTTCATCCGACTATGGAACACCAGGTTGGCACAAATGTATGTGGTACTGACATTGTCACAAAATATCCGAGGAGTGGTGGAAATATAAAACCTATGTTCATGGAGTAAACTTGTTAGCCAATTTGTTTCAGAAACAGTAGCTACAACAGCCCGATATTCTGCTTCTGTGGATGAGTGGGAGACAGATCTTTGCTTTTTAGAGGACCAGGATACCGAAGAACTGCCAAGGTAAACAACATAACCTGTTGTAGAGGTTCGATCGAGAGCATCTCCAGCCCAATCAGAATCTGAGTAGGCTAGAAGACGGTGATCATGTTCTTTTGCAATTCGAAGGCCAAACGAAGATGTCTGGTGAAGATACCGAAGGAGACGCTTCATGGCTGTCCAATGTGATAATAAAGTCTGGTGCATGGAATGTGAGAGTTTTCTAATTGAAAATGCTATGTACAGACGTGTAAAAGAAATTTAATGAAGTTTACCAATTAGCCTCCTATAAAGAGAGCCATCAACTAGAGAATCTTCAGCAGACTCCGGTAAAGCAATAGTAGAAGCCATTGGTGTCGGAACACCCTTGCATTTGTGCATATTAACATCCTGCAACAGATCAGTAATGTATCTCTGTTGACACAACAAAAGACCACCAGGATAAGGTAAGACTTCAACACCAAGAAAATAATGAAGTGGACCAAGATCCTTCAATGAGAACTGGGTTGCAAGATTATCAATGATGCTATGAACACCACAAATTTGATTACCCGTGACAATTATGTCATCAACGTATACCAGAATATAAATAGTCAACTCAAAATTATGCAAGATGAACAATGAAGAACCAGATTGGGATTTAACAAATCCCGAAGTAACCAAGTAATTTTTGAGTTCAGTGTACCAGGCCCTAGGAACCTGTAAGAGGCCATATATAGCCTTGTGCAACTTGCAAATGTGTGTCAGATGCGTAGATGCTTCAAAGCAAGGTGGTTGGTGCATATATAGTTCTTCATCGAGATGACCTTACTGGAAGGCATTATTGATATCAAGTTGTTGAATGGGCCAGCTTTGTTGTGTTCTTTTTAAATGAGAAAAAATATTGTCAAATGAGAACTGATTTTCCAAAAATAAGATGTCACATGATAGATATATTTTGGAAGTTAGAGGATCAAAACATTGATGATTGTAATGTTTATTCGAAAAACCTAAATAAACACATGGTGTCGAACGGGGCTCTAATTTGTTTTTGGCATATGGTTTGAGCCATGGATAACAGAGGCAAGGAAATACTTTAATGGAGTCATACTTTGGCATCTTTTGATATAAAATTTCAAATCAACTCTTATGCTGAAGATTGGGTGTAGTTAGTCTGTTTATAAGATAGACAACTTGTTGATAGGGAAAAGTCTAGAAGTGTGATGGTAAAGACGCTTGATGCAGCAAGGTTCTAGTAGTTTCAATAACATGACGGTGTCGTCTTTTGACTAGAGCAACTCATTGTGGAGTATATGGGGGTGACACTAAGTGTTCTATGCCACGTGTTTTGAGATAGGACTGTAAACTTTGAAATTCGCCACCACCATCCGTGTAAAACGATTGAATTTTGGTGTTAAACTTCCGTTCAAGCAAAGGATGCAAATTTCGAAAACTTCCAGAATTTCATTTTTTGATTTTAAGTAAACAACCACATGTATTTTGAAAGTAAATCAACAAATAACACATAATATCTTTTTTTATCAAATCACAAAACCAGAGATGGACCCCATAAATTGCTAAAAAGGATTTGTAGGGGCTTATTACTTTGTAGTGAATTTTCTGAGAAAGTCAACTTGTGCATCTTATTAGAATAACAAGAATTACAAGTGGAACTAGCTTTAGGATATAAAACAGGAAGGGAAAAATTATTCAAGATAGTATCCAAAACGCGATGATTAGGATGACCTAAATGATGAAGCCACAGGTGAATTGGAACAACAACATTGCATTGAGGAGAACAATGTGTACAGACCGGTGGCTACTCATACAACCCATCTTTATTCTGCCCGCGAACTAGAGACGCCCACGTATTTAGATCCTTCACAAGATAATGGAAAGGAAAAAAATCAATAGAGGAATGATTACCACGACAAAATTGAGAAGCAGAAATAGTACTTAAGGTCTTCCCTCGTCAAACGAATCAAAAAAAAGAAGGTTGGCTTTTCGCCGTGCTCCTTTTTTTCAGTTATAGGGCGGAGAAAGGGAGGCAACTGAAACTTTTAGAGTCGATAGTTTTTATGAGAGGGGAGCATAAGGTATTGAGAAGTTTGAAGTAATGATTTGATGCACTTATGTTAGCATCACCGGTATGGGATATTGGAATGGTGTTACCATTGCCCATAATGATCTCTTCGGTGTCGTGGTAGTTATGTACAGTGTATAGGCTTTGAGCATCAGACACAATATGGTGAGTGGCTCCACTATCCACGATCCAAGGGATTTGTTGAGAAGGAAAATGACCATTAAAGTTTGCCCGAGCTTGCAGATGGTTATGGGATTGAGATCTGCAGACCCTAGCAGAATGACTTACGCGATAACATAGTTGGCATCAAAGATTCCTGTCAAAGGGCTATTGCTAGTTGTTTCTTTGTGGGCGACATGGTTGTGCTTGCCATTGCTGATTTTTGGGAGGACTGTTCGCACGTGGATGGCGACTGCGGGAGTAATTATTGTTACCCTGGCAATGAGGAGTTGAGCTGGTCTTCTGTGCTACAACAGTAGTGATATTAGTTGTGAGCGGCTTCTTATCGTGCTCGTACTTTATAAAAATCTCGTGATCCAGGAGCTTTTCGTAAAGCTCTTCATAGGAAATTGTTGAATCTGGAGCACAAATGGCAGCAGAGAGTTCTCAGAATTCAGATCCGAGTCCACTGAGAATTTTAACAATGAGTTCCAGATTCGATACAGGCGCACTAGCAGTTGCAAGTTCGTCACAAAGTGATCGAGTCTGATGGAGATAATCTACGACTGGATGAGAGTCTTTAGTGAGGCGAGCCAGTCGGTCTTGCAAGCTGAAAATTCTTGTTTGAGATTTGTTTGCATACGCAGTATGCAGAGCATCCCAGGCAGCTTGGCAGAGATTGCAACAACAACAGTGGGGGCAAGTGTAGCATCAACGGAGGCTAAGATAGTATTTTGAATTAACTGATCTTGGCGGTACCAAAGAATGAACTCAGGTTTAGCAACATCTTGATTATTTTATGAGATGGTACGAGTAGGGGTAGGGATGGAGCCATCGAGATGCCTATAGAGATGGTGACCACGCATAAGCATTGAAACTTAAGCTTTCCATAGGGAGAAATTGTGACTGCCAATTAATTTTATGGGCAGTTGGGTCATAGGATTGAATTTGACAATTGTGATGGAATTATTGACTCCATCAGCATTGGTCACAGAAGTATTGGGGGTCATTTCGATGAATTAGCAGGAAAAAAAAAGATCAACTCGTGGGAGTTTAGAAGTGCTCTATACCATAAACAAACGAGAGCAAACATGGGAAAATTGCATATTTTATTATTGACCATATGGCTACTATATAAAGAATCTATACAAGACCTAGAAAAGATAAAGACTATTAGACAACAAATTCCTGAGGATTAGGAACTACGAAAATAGAATTCTACAAAAGTAAGGAGTCTTATATGTTATTAACAATGAGTAAACCCATTGTCTTGAATGTATTTGTCAATGCAACTATTCCATGCTCGTGGAGCTAGCTTCAATCCATATAAGGCTTTCTTCAACCTCAACACCTTATCTTCATGATTTTTAACCACAAAGCCCAATGGTTGCTTAACATAGACTTCTTCTTCAAGATATCCATTCAAGAATGCTGACTTGACATCTTGTGGATGGATCTTCCACTTCATTTGTGCCGCTAAAGAGATCAATAGATGGATTTTCTCCATGCGGGCAACAGGCACATAGACTTCGCCATAGTCAATGCCATGCCTTTGTTTGTAGCCTTTAGCCACAAGTCTTGCCTTGTATCTCTTCATCTTGTATACCTATTTGACTCCAATTGCTTGATGGTCCTTGGGAAGAGTTGTTAACTCCCAAGCGTTGTTATTCTCTATTGACTGGATCTCCTCCTCCATGTCTTGTCTCCACCTTTTGTCCGTAATAGCTTCATCAAAGTTCATTGTTTCACTATCAGCAAAGAGACAACACATAAATTGTTTTATTCCCCACCTCCTCTTCTTCCCCCATTTACATAGCCGTGAAAACCCTAAAGAACTGATCCTGATGGATTTTAGGTTTGCTCCTCTTCTTCAGTTGCTTGTTGAATCTGATGCATGAATCGGTTCGATCTATTGCTTCGAGGTCGGTCAGAATTTCGATTGGTGAAGTCTACAATGGAAAATCAATTACAATTGGTCTTGACCAGTCCTACGATGTCGTTCTTGAGCTTGTTCGACTTGCAGAAAGAAATCCTCTGTAGCCAGATTTATCATCTCCAAAACATCGTTGTACAACAATGTAACCTCACTAGTATCAATCCCCTCTCTCAAGAGATGGTTCATTTTCTTAATATCTATTTTTTTAAAGTTTCTTTTATTTGAGTAATTGTTTCTCTTAAAATTCTGAATTTGCGTCTTGTACTTTGTTGGTTGAGATTATTTTAGGAAATTAATGTAGGAACTAGCATTGGTTAAGTTGACAGTTCATTAAGTTTTATGGTTAACTAGATTCACCTTTTACAGTACAGAAATGGTAATGAATTTATGTTTCTGTAAGTCATAAGTGTAACATACTATATGTGGTTGTACAATTGAAGGAATAATAAATAACTTTATATTAACAGTGTGCATCCATATTTTGGGGTTGAGGAATAGCATGTCGTATAGCTTCTGTTTATCCAGAAGGTTAGTAAAAACAATTGCTACGTTGTGGCATATTTTGCATTCAAAATAGTTAAAGTCTTGGGTGTATTTTATTTGCCAGAGTTTATTCCCAGAATTTTTTTCCTTTATTAAATAATATTTCAGTGCGTTGTGTTACCTTGAATTGTGGAAAATGCGTCCTCTAAGGAAAATATTTTTTATCAAAAGGGAAAAGATAACTTCCGTCACTAATGGGTAGAAGTCATTCTCCATTATAATTATTCTAGTTCTTAGTCCATATTATCTGTTCCAATCAGTACATGTACATTGTTTTTAACTTTCAATACTCAAAGTTATCACCAAAAATGCTATCTCATACCCCATATAATTATTGTACATTATACTATTTACAAAACAGAACATGGGGTAAAGTGATTTATAGTAAAACATCTTTCTTGTAGGATATTTTTGGGCTAATCGGTCAGACTAGGTGGTGCAAGGTTTGAAACTCGGTAGATAAACTCAGAGCAAATTTTGCGGGTTACCTTTCATGATTCCAGATTTTTGTTGGTTTTTTATTTAAGAATATGAAATTGCATCCTCAATATATGGGCTGAAGAATGGACAATATTGTTCAAAATTCAAATATATTTTGATGAAAGAACAGACATTGATGATTTACGAAGATGTACACTGATATTTAACATATTATAAAAAATATATAAATGTTTAGTTGAATTTATATATTATATAAAATAATTTATTCGTCATGTCAAATATTTTTAATGGTAAATTAAGAATAATAATAAGAAGAAGAATTATAATGAAAATTTTAAACTATGTTTAGTTGTGGGGTCCATATTTAAGTGGAATATAAAATAATTTATTTTGTCTTAAAAAAATTATTTTTAATGATTACACTAGTTGAGTGATTTTTAAAGATAAAAATATTAAGTTGAGGGATTTTATTGATACAAAACAAAATTTAATGACTAGATAATTTCTCATAGTTCAATGATCTTTTAAGATATTGACTCCTTTTTTCTCTTTCTGTGAATGATAAAAGAAATTATGTTGGGACACTTGATGTCTCCCTAAGGAAGAAGTAGGTGTTGGTTTTAGGTCCATTTTTTATGTTTCTAATGCTTTATTTTGTAAATTATAATGGAATTTAAGAAGCAAACCATCACCATGGGGAGCCTTTATGATTAGCAAGTATTGCAAAAAGCTACACCCTGTTGTGGCTCAATGTAGAGGTGCCTCCCCCATCTGGAAGAAATTATTTTTTTGTCAGGGAGCTCATAGAACATCAAATATGGTGGAAGATTGAGAAAGGGGATGCTAGTTTCTGGTATGACAATTGGACCACCATGGGGACTCTATATCACATCCTTCCAAAAGCAGGGATGCATGTGAATATATTAGGTTGAAAGATCAAGAAGAATACATTTTTACATATATGTGGAGTAAAAAACTGCCTTTTAAACAGTCTTTTCTCATATGGAGGATGTGGAAGTTCATATTACCTGTGGATGAAGTGGTGCAAATCATGGGGATTAATCTTGTATCAAGATGTTGGTGCTGCATTCAACTTAAATTCGAGACGATGTCTCACCTTTTTCTAACCTCTTATACAGCTACAAAGTTGTGGAGATTGTTTGCTAATGTTGTAGGTATTAGTTTAAAAGGATTGCAGCTATCACAAGTAGTGATTAAACGGCGGACAAGTGAATGTTTTCCAATTTTAAAGCAACTTATGAGAGTTGTACCAACTATTAACATATGGAATCTTTGGAAGAGGAGAAACAGTCTAAAACATGGTAGACCATCCTCTTACAACAACTTGGTTTTTAGGGTCAATTCAAATTTGTGGAAACTAGGGAGAATAATATATCCTAAACTAAAAGATTTGCCAACAACATGGTCCGACATTGCGGATTGCCTGGAGAAGCATAAACCAAAGCTATACTATCTCCTAGTGTTTTGGAAACCACCAGAAGGTATACTCAAGTGCAATACGGATGGTGCATCTAGAGGTAACCCAGGAAGAGGTTCATATGGCTTTTGTCTAAGAAATTATGTAGGCGATCTAGTCTAACCGCAAGGAGAAGAGATACAGGAAGGCACTAATCTAGAGGCAGAAGCAGTTGCAATAAGAGAGGCTTTAGCACACCATGTTACGGAAGGAGTTATGCAAGTGTGTTTGGAAACAGACTCAGAAGTTCTAATAAAAATTCTCACTAGAATATGGGAAGTGCCTTGGAGTATAGCAGTGATAATAGAAGATATTTGGGAACTGTATCAAGAATGTTATGTTCAGATCCAACATGTTTACAGAGAAGGAAATACTTTGGCTGATTATTTAGCCAATTTGGCTTTTATTAATCCAGAAAGAATTGTCTATAATTCTTTTGCAGAGTTACCAAGTAAAGAAAAAAATTTATGAATTTAGACAAGCAAGAATTACCTAATATCACAATCAGAACAAGGATGATAGATATAGAAGGAGAGGGGAGAAGGGATAATGCAATATCAATCATTTCATGAATTCGAGCAGAACCTACAATTTTATCATTGAAAAAAGAAGAAGTAAAGCTCGCGGTTTGCATTAGCTGCCTCCGACCGCTACGAATTTTTTTAATATTTTCTTTTTCTAATTAAGTTTATACTAAAAATAAAATTCATAAAGATAAATTTATTTATTTTATTAAGTTTTATTAATTTAATAAATAATGACTTAAAATTTTACTTTAGAGGTCAATTGGGAAACATGCAAGAAATTGTATTATTTTTTCTTGAACCGTATGCATTTACTATCTTGAATATTTTAGTATCTTTAAACAAATTATCTTAATAAATAATGTTCTATCACTCTTATAACATTTCAAAAGTTAAAATTAAATTTGTAACCACAAAAATCACATAAACCTGCAACCCGCCCCATCCTACATTAATTTTTAAAAAATTCACTTCAACCCTCCCCGTATCCCTCCCGCCTTGCACAACCTTAACCCACTACACCCCGCATAGCCTTAAACCCACCTCGCCCCATCCATTACCATCCCTAAGTATTTCAGTTTCATTAATTTGGAAAGTGATGTTACACCCGAAAGACAAAACATAACTAATTAATGTAATTCAATTTAGTTTTGGAATATAATCAAATTGACTCTAAAAAAAATACAATATAACATCAAAAAAGTAACGGAGGAATAAGTGGTAAATTCTATGTGTATTTCTACGGATGACAATGGGGCGGGGACAGGGCGGGTTGAGCTTAACCTGCAAAATATTTAATCCGCCTCGCATAACAATTTTTTTTTTCATTTTCCCATCCCCCCGCTTAACAACTTTTTTTCATTTTCTACCCTCTTCATCCCGCGCCGCATGAACCTATCCCGCATAATTTTTTTAATATTTTCTTTTTCTAGTTAAGTTTATACTAAAAATAAAACGAAAAAGGGCCAAGAATACCCCTAATCTATTGGAAAAGGCTCAAAAATACCCTCCTTCTACCTTTTGGTCTAAAAATACACTTCACCTTTGTTTATGGTTCAAAAATGCCCCTTCTTCCATCTTTTGGACTAAAAATACCCTCAATTCAAAGGTAATTTAATTAAATTATTTTATTAATTAGTTAATTCTTTTATTTGTTCTAAAAGATAATTTTTTATTTAAATTCTTAATATTAGTTCATCCCAAAATATTTAAACATTTTATTTTAATTATATTTAAAATTTAAAAAATATTTTTTATGTTCTCAAACTTTTTTCTTTTCTTTTCTACTATTATAGAAATATGGGTAATGTAGTGGTATCAACATGTTAGTTTTTTGTCTTTAAAATTCAAATTGAGGGCATTTTTTACTTTTCACATACCATAGCAAACGTGTCTTGAATGTAAAGCACTAGCACATCCATCTTATAGAAAAGAATTACTTCTTTCTTTTGCTCTTTCGGTAGATCACAATAAACATACCATAATATATATGACGTATAATAAACGTACAATACCATTGACCATTTCTGCCAAATAAAATTTATTTATTTCTCTCAAACCTCCTGTAATGGTGAGTTGTGGCATATTTTCAACCATACATCAATATGTTCTTATTCATATTTTGACTCATTCACTTTCAAGAATTGGCAAACATTCACAATGCTTATCACAAGTCACAATCTCTTTACGGAATGGACTAATCATTTGTATGTGCTTCATTAAATTTGCATTGTAAGCTCATTGTCATGACCTTAAATTTTATCATTTTTGCATGACACACCTCAACATAACTTTGAAAGGTCAAGTGTACCACCACTTTATCTTCCTTTCTTTTGATGGAGGATTTACAAATTTATCATATTATTAGATTGCACAATAATCTCGTGTCCAGTGACTTTTTATACCTTTTGATGATGAAAGTTGCCTTCACATTTTGAAGGAATATTTGGAGAACTCACAATGTTCTTAATTTAACCACAATGATGACTATTATAATTTTCTTTTTTCTCATGCCCATATTCATTTGTACAACCACAATAATCATCGTCATCTTTCAGACGTATCATGTACTGCTACCACATTCACATAAGAGAATGGAGCAAATCAATTGAGCGAAACTCATGACTTCTCATAAAAAAAATACAATTAGTTTGTCATAGTCATCATTAAATCATCATTATGGTGCATTAGAACTTAAATCCAACGTTTTATCCATATAAAGCCGTCTTAGGTCATAAATTGATGGGACATGAACCCAACGTATTATCATCATGGTGGATCAAAATTTAAATTGATCGTCTTACCCTCTTGATGCGATAGAACTTGTATCTACTGTCTTACCCTCAAACATTTTTCATTATGGTGCATCCAAACTTTAACCTGATGTTTTATCTTTTTAGTGCGATAGAACTTGAATCTATCGTCTTACCCTCAATCAATTATATAGTAGGTCAAGTGCAATGGACTCATCTCAGAGCCTCTTTGCTCTCAGTAAATATCAATGGAATCTTTATTTCCATTAATATAATTTCTTGCACCACCTCAACTATACAATTAGTGCAACTAAATTTGAAAATTTTAATCTTTAAAAAGAGAATTTATTTATTCAAATATATGTACAGATAAAATTAGTCAAATCATCTCACTTATTGGGAGGAACCAAATATTCATATTATTACTACTTCTCCAATACTTAGTACAGCCGACAAATCATAATTAAATGTAAGCAATACTTTCTAAAGCTTACATATGATTAGTTGATTTAATAATCAACTCCAATTCTGGATTATAGAAGCATGATGATAAACAATTTTGGATGCAACTTGGAACAAGCCAACTCTGTCGTTGAGTGTATCAACTTTATCGTCTCTTCCTTTCTTTCTTTGATAGAAATTTTGGGAAGCTAAGGGATAAGTATACAAACTCTGCTAGCTATATTGCTATCAAGCATCATAGTTTTAATATAGAGACTCTTGTTGATGACGTGTTATAAAATCAAGCTTAAAGAAATATAAGTATAAAGAGAATAAGACAAGGGAAGTAGATGTAGGAAAAGACTTTTCTTCTTATTCAAGTGTGTATTTCAAATGGTGAGTGATATCTCTATTTATAGTGTTGAGATATCACTCACAAAGGTCACCAAACTAGTAGATACATAGTCATCCCTTAAGATTCTTATCACCTTGGAAGCATCCATACATGAATCCAATAAATTCTTGAATAAATCTAATGGATAATCCACACAATGCAATGGATTTATAACAACGTAAAATATTTTTCCATATTTTAATTGCATAACGGGATGAAATATAACGCTATGAAACTGCCATGTACGTGCACAATATATATTTTAATTCATGATGTAATATATTATTATAAAATAACATTAAACCAACACAATAAGATCTAATTATTTATTTAATTATCTTTTTAGTTACAATTTCTAAGAAGATGCATATATGAGTGATTATTCAATAAAAAGAGTTGGTGGAGATCAATTAGGCAACTTCAAATTTACGGTGCATCGACTTAATGAAAGCCTCCGCTTCAGCATTTATGTCTTCTGCTTTGTCTTCGTTAATGCTATAATCCCAATTCCCATGCTGACTTCTTCGTCACATTCTCTTCTTCCCGATCTCTAAACGCCTCGAATCCACGAGACATATAACGAATACTAGGATATGGAGGAACATCTATCAATCTACGTATTTTCGGATCCTCATAACTAATTGTCTTTGAAAATGACCCGTACTTCAACTCTTTTGCCTGTTGATTCTTCATGACGACAATACGATATTCTGAGGTTCTGTGTTACGTTTTTCTTAAAAATATTTAATTTGTTAACAACTGCTATAATTCACTATATGTGTTATTTGCCATCATGTATTTATAGTTTTGTTTCCTTGTATTACACGAGAGAATCTGATACCTATGTTTTCCAAGTCTAATAATCTGCCTAATTAATGTTTGGTGTGCAAAATGCTTTTTGAACCTCACACCTTTGACCCCTTTTATCTTCTTTCTAGAGCAAGAATATGCTCATGTGTAAATATTGACTAGTAATACGAAAAGTCATGTTACGTATCAGCATTTTCGGTTATCATTCTCAACTTGGGCGAGTTGGAGAAAATCATTCATTTCAATAAGATAATATATTTTTGGAAGACCACCTATATAAATATATGGTTCCATTAATATTATAAATTAATAATTCTTTAAAATTAAAAAAAATATTTAAGACAATTTAGTAAAGTATGGTTCTATTGTTTTTTTATTTTTTTGTTAAAATTTAAATCTAGTTAAAGCTCATATTTTATGTTGCAAGTTATTTTTTAAGTTAGACTTGATATATTATCTTTTTGTCAAATATTTTCTAATTTTATGACATTATATTTATAATATTAATCTTTTTGTCAAATATGCATTTCATGTTGTTATAGAAGTTCTGTATTTTTAGTTTTTATGATAAATTTAATTAAAATATACTAAATTGAAAATTATAAATCAATTATTTTTTATAACATTAGTTAAGAACATATGTTTATTATTTAATATATTTTCAAAAGACAATATATATCTTAAATATTTAATTTAATATCATTTATAAAAGTCCTTATTTGTCTAATATAAGTAATTTTAATAAAACCTTATGATTACACTTGTGCAACCAAACAGTACACTTATTATTACACTGTAATTACATTGTAGCAAACAAACAGATTAACATAATTACTAAGGTTGTATAATTACTAGGCCAATAATTACTATCATAGTAATTAATTACATCAATTATCATTATCTGGTGGCTTTCCAATCAGACCCTAAAGTTTTTTTTAGTTTTTTTTTAATATCAACAGTTACATTTAGTAAGCATATTTTTGTATAACTTTTTTTTAAAAAAAAAAACAAACAAACCCATTTAACATGACTCCATCAGCTAATATCACAGACTTTTTGTTGCATTTTTTATTCTCAATTATAGTAATTTCCGAACTTCTTCTCTATATTAATTAATCTTTTTTTTTAAGAAGGTGGAAATGGATTGAAGCTGAAAAATATTACTTGAAACCATAGAAAGAAGTGCTTTATTGGTAACATAATAATACTTCAGTGAAGAACCTAATAAAAAAAATAAGCATATTGTGAGTCGTATAATTCAAATAGTAAGTAGTATGAACCAAAACTCTATCACTATTGTGCTAAACTTGATCTATATTGACTGATATTAGTCACATATAATTTGTATTTCAGAATATTAACATAATTTTGTATTTCAGAATAAATTATATGTCATGTAAATGTGAACCCAAAAATAAACATAATTAAAAAAAATTCATTATAATTCTTTTTCTTCTTATTTTAACATTAAATAAATTTAGCATAACAAATAAATTATTTTGTATGCTATATATAGAAACTCAGCTAAACATCTATATATTTTAATAATTTATTAATGTGTTAATTTTAGCTCTAATCATTGTCTCTTCGTGTTCTTCTTAGTTTGATGAGCAAAAGGATCACCGTGGAGCAAATTTTGCGGGTTATCTTTCTTGATGTGGAACGTCTCAATCCTGTAAGAATACATTACGCTGAACATGAAACCTTGCATCACCTAATCTGAGGGATTAGCCCAAAAAATCCTACAAGAAAGATGTTTTACTATAAATCCATGTTCTGTTTTGTAAATAGTATAATGTTCAATAATCATATGGGGTATGAGATAGCATTTTTGGTGATAACTTTGAGTATTGAAAGTTAAAAACAATGTCTATGTACTGATTGGAACAAATAATATGGACTAAGAACTTGTAACGACCTGATTTCCATCGTTATGGAAAAGCCAATGGGGAAAAATTTGGAGTCAGAAAACTTTTTCGTAGTAACTTGAGATTTCCTAGCCTAGTCTAGATTTGGACGAAATCAGAGCCAGTGAGGTCTAAGGAAATTTGGTAACAAATGAGAGACCTATTAATGAATTTGATTACATGAGTGGATAGCTAAGATGTTAAGGAACCCGTACGACTTTATGGAATTGAATTCGGGTGAGTAGAACTCCCGAAACTGATCTTAGCGTGATCAGGTATTTTCTGAGTGTCATGGGATGAAGGTGTGTTTTGAAATGGGAGTTTGGAATTCTTAAATTCGCTCACTGTTTCCGTGCAAGCCGCCAGAGAGGGATAGTGCCGCCATGGTGGGGCCGCTGTAGCGGGGTGAGGACCGCTGTGGCGGGTCCGACGAGACTTAATGTCGTAAATAAACCCCAAAACGTCTTTATTCTGCACTTTTCAACTTTGAGAGCTAAGGGACGACCCCAGACGAGTTCTTGACCATTTTTCAACATTCTTGAGGCTAAAGGTAAGGTTTTAACTCCCCGAATCCATTTTTTTGATCCGTAGAACGTAGTTTCTTGGGTAATTATCATTGGGGAAAGGTTTTGATCTGAAGTTAATGGTGGAAAAAGCACTAATTTAGGTATTGGGATCTTGGGTTGGCTTAGGGTTGATAATGTTGATTATAATCCGGGTAATTAGACCTCGTTTATTGATCCTTGCGTTAATTGTATGTTTTTAGACCACGAACAAGCGGGAAGAATCGAAAAGGGAAGATTCAAGTGCCTTAGGGATTCAAGCTTGGATTTGAGGTAGGTGATGGTTGTGATTTCATATTGGTGTGATATATGTTTGTAATTGCTTCATTATAATACGTGTATGTATGCGAATGTTGCACTATTGATCACACTACTTGTGGATGAGGATAATTGAATAATTGTATGCCATGAATCACCTCTTGTTGTATGATTGTGAGAATATACATTGTGATTGTGATTGTGGTTTGTTGAATGGATCGAGTGTTGCGTTCCGACACACTAACTTGGATAGGTTACCACGTTCCGGCATAAACACGGGATCGGTTGCCACGTTCCGGCATAAATATGGGATCAGTTGCCACATTCCGGCATAAACATTGGATCGGGTACCGCGTTCAGGTATGCTAACAGTTTGGGTGTGGGTTCCATGAGAGGACCATTGAATTGGGTTCCGTGAGAGAATCATTAAATTGTGTTGTGTATATACTTGTGATGATTACGTTCATATCTAATGATGATTGATATTGGAAGACGGTATGCTGCTCTAAAATGATAACCATTGATCCTGAAAAGATGACTAAAATTGTATATGTTCGGTATATGCCTGTTTTATTATGTTGTGGTTACTTGCATGTGTTTCACTTATTGGGATAGATGCGTGATCCTACCAGTACATTGTGGTTGTGTACTTGCTTGTTCTTTGTTGAGTACAGGGCAACTTCAGGCGGCTATTGATAGACCTCAACTAAGTGACTATTGAGCACGACCGGATTCAAGGGTGAGTCAGTTCTTTCAAGCTGTCATGGATCTCTCTTGTTTAAGTCCACTCCTTTCGAACTCAAACTATTTGTTTAAGGTGTTGTTTAGTTTCGAGGTTGTACTCCTTGTTCTTAGACTTGTTGTTAGTAGAGGTTCGGTAAAATGACTTTCAAGTTCTAGGGGTTGAATTTCCGCATTAGTTGGTTAGTTAATTGTTTAAACCTTTAGAATTTATGGGGACTCCATTTTTATTGTCATTTAAACATGCTTCTATATCTTTAAATGCCTTAGTTTTTATAAAATTTGTTAGTTGGGTTGTAGTAATGGTTCTCCACCAGAGGGTTAGTGTGGGTGCTAATCACGACAGTCTGAGTTGTGACAAAGTTTGTATCAGAGCCCTAGGTTCGTTGATCTCATTGTACCAAAATGAGTCTAGTAGAGTTTTGTGGAACGGTACGATGACCTCCGTACTTTTCTTCGAGAGGCTATAGGACTTTAGGAAAAACTCACTTCTTTCTACTCTTTCGTGCTATAACTTGAATCCAATTGGTATCTGGGTGATACAAATTGCATCTTTCCTCCTTCACTCTATAGTCCGAACTAGAGCAACAAAAATGGTAACACTATCACTAGCAAGAGATGATGTGTATGGACTGCCAACAATTGAATGGGGCCACCATTCAGAACAAGTATTCATTGCCTCAGATAGATGACCTTTTGACCAATTGCAAGGTGCATCGATTTTCTCTAAGATTGATTCAAGATATGGTTACCATCAGTTAAAGATTGATGCAGTTAAGAATTGGGTTCGACCAAGTTTTGTGATTGAAATTAGTAGTTTTGTGGGGCTTGCTAGCTACTATGGTCGCTTGTGGTATGAGTTGAGTCCAATTCGTATCTCGCTATTCCAATTGGTATCTCAACGAAGTGAACTAGACAACGTAGTCACGGTTGGAGGGACACAAGCAAGTTAATTAGAACTGAGAAGGTTCCAATTGGTATCTAGCTTTAGAGGCTGTATAAGGCATAGATGATCAGTTATAGTCATCTATGGAACAAACTAATTAAGGAATTTGGACTTGTCTGCAAATTGTAACTGTTTGAGTGTTGTGAAACTTGTTGTGAAAATAAAGTCATCACGAGATTAGGTGCAAGGTTCTATATAAATTACGATGTGGTTCGTAAGAGAGAAATTTGGACGCGTGTTACGACCAACTGATAACCGTGTGAGAGTCTGGGTATATCCTGGGGACGAGGATGTTGTAGTGTTGAAGTAACGTAAAGGGATTTTGGAGCGTGTAACATTGGGTTGACTCGAAATAGGCAACAATTATCATAGCTAAGGAGATTGAGTACTCTAAAAAATGTATGTGTTATAGCTAGGAACCTTTGGGAGAAATTGGGAAAGAAAAGAAACCCAGAAAAATTATTGGCAGGGATTCTGTTTTCGTTATGGCCGCTAGGGAGGGATTTTCCCACTAAGGCGCGACCTCCAGTGCGGGAATTTTTCCACCACAGCGGGACAGGGCGAGACAGAATCTTTGGCCAGTCTCTCTTGTTTTCCCCTATTAACGATTATGGACCCCGAATCGTACCCGAGCTTACCCCTGCGATCTAATTCAGGGTTCAGCAATCGAATATAAGTTATAAGGTGTGTAAATTATGGAGAACCTGGGAATATGAGGAGTAAATCACTGAGGCCGGTGAAATGGAAATGCAGGTAGATGAGTAGTGCAGTCAGGCGAAGAGGTTGCTCGTCAAGAAGACAGGGATCAGTTTTATGTTTTTTCGAGTAAGACCAAGTTTGAGGGTGTGATGCAGTGGTCCCAAGAGCAACTTTTGTTTGTGCCCGGATGGTTATTGTTTGGTTTGATCCGGGTTCTACTTATTCGTATGTGTTAGTTCAATTGCCTCAGGATTTGATGTGGTTTGTGATATACTTGATTCCCCATCCATGTTTCTACCCCAGTTGAAGAGTCAGTCATAGTCACCCATGTGTATCGTGTTGTCATGTTATGGTTATGGATTTTAAGATTTAGGTTGATTTGGTTATGCCGGATACGACTAACTTGATATAATCATAGGCATGACTTGATTGTCCCCCTTTTATACCGGGCTTAATTGTAATACTAAGTCGGTAACTCTAGAGATCCCTGATATGGAAAGATTAGAGTGGGAAGGGGTGTACAAGCCTAAGCTACCTAAGATCATATCCTCCATTTGGGCTAGGAAACTGGTAGGGCAGGGTTGTTTGGCTTATTTGGCTCATGTTTGGGATGTTAAGGTTGAGTCTCCCTCTATTGAGTCTGTTCGTGTGGTGTCTGAGTTTAAGGAAGTTTTTCCTATGGATGTGTCTGGTATGCCTTCAGATAGAAATATAGGTTGCTGCATTGACTTGAAAACTGGCACTTTCCCATTACCATCCCTCAGTATCGTATGGCTCCAGCATAATGAAGGGATTTTAAGGCTCAAATCCAAGAGCTTCTTGATAAAGGGTTCATCCGTCCTAGTGTTTCCAAGTTCGGTGCTCCTGTCTTGTTTGATAAGCAGAATGAGGGTATTATGAGGACTGATGATTTTATATTAATCCATAAGGGAGTGGATTAATACCAGAACGACAAGTTTACGGTTAAAGAAAGTTCCACTGAGTATACTCGGGTGAAGGAAATTGAAGATTTTAGTAAGAAAGTGCGTACCAAGATTGGGTTAGTCCTTTAATTTTGATGAGTATACCTGAGTTTGAGGAGTCGTGTTGACGAAAAGGTTGACTTCGTAGTTATAGCCAGGGCATAATGGTAATAAGAGTTCGTGGTGGATTGTGACGGGATGCAAATATATAATAAGATTGTGGGTTAAGTTAAATTTGTATAGTAATTACGACTTGCGCGTATTTAAGGTTGTGGTTTTCTAATACTTGGTGAGTAATGTGGTTGTAAGGAAAATTATAAGAGAGGGTAGGGCACCACTCGAATAGAATATTAAAGAGATAGAGTAATTATGAAGAAAAATAGTAGGATGTAGTACATGAATATTTTATTTGATTGCAAGGCTAAAGAGATATCTTTAGAGGGGTAGATAATTGGGTTTAGAGACGCGTGATCCTACCAGTACACTGTGGTTGTGTATTGATACTATACTTGCTTGTTCTTTGTTGAGTACAGGGCATCTTCAGGCGACTATTGATAGACCTCAACTAAGTGACTATTGAGCGTGACCGGATTCAAGGGTGAGCCAGTTCTTTTAAGTCCACTCCTTTCGGACTCAAACTATTTGTTTAAGGTGTTTTTTAGTTTTGGGGTTGTACCCCTTGTTCTTGGACTTGTCGTTAATAGAGTTTTGTTACAATGACTTTCAGGTTCTAGGAGTTGAATTTTTGCATTAGTTGGTCAGTTAATTGTTTATACCTTTGAATTTTATGGGGGACTCCATTTTCATTGTCATTTAAATCTTCTTCCGTATCTTTATATGCCTTAGTTTTTATAAAATTTGCTAGTTGGGTTGCAATAATGGTTCTCCCACCGGAGGGTTAGTGTGGGTGACAATCACGACGATCTGGGCCGTGAAAAAATTGGTATCAGAGCCCTAGGTTAGTTGATCTTATTGTACCAAAACGAGTCTAGTAGAGTCTTGTGGAATGGTACGATGACTTCTGTACTTTTCTTGGAGAGGCTATAGGACTTTAGGAAAAACTCACTTCTTTCTACTCTTTCGTGCTATGACTTGATACAAATTGGTATCTGTGTGATACAAATTGGTATCTTTCCTCCGAAATCTATGGTTTGGACTATAGCAACAAAAGTGGTAACACCATCACTAGCAAGAGATGATGTGTATGGACTATCGACAGTTGGATAGGGTCACCATTAAGAACAATCCATTGCGTCGGATAGATGACCTTTTGACCAATTTCAAGGTGCATCCATTTTCTCTAAGACTGATTTAAGATCTTGTTACCATCAGTTAAAGATTAAGGCGGTTAAGAATTGGGTTCGACCAAGTTCTGTGATTGAAATTAGCAGTTTTATAGGGCTCACTAGCTACTATTGTCGCTTGTGGTATTAGTTGAGTACAATTGGTATCTCCCGATTCCAATTGTATCTCAACGAAGTGAACTAGGCGTCGTAGTCACTATTGGAGGGACACAAGCAAGTTAATTGGAACTGAGAAGGTTCTAATTGGTATCTGGCCTTATAGGCCGTATAAGGCATAGATGATCAGTAGTCGTCTATGGAACAAACTAATTAAGGAATTTGGACTTGTCTGCAAGTTGTAACTGCTTGAGAGTCGTGAAACTTGTTGTGAAAATAAAGTCATCACGAGATTAGGTGCAAGGGTCTAGATAAATTACGATGTGGTTTGTAAGAGAGAAATCTGGACGTGCATTGCGACTAATTGATAACTATGTGAGAGTCTGAGTATATCCTAGGGACGAGGATGTTGTAGTTTTGAAGTAATGTAAAGGGATTTTTGAGCGTGTATCGTTGGGTTGACTCGGGGTAGGCAACGATCATCCTAGCTAAGGGGATTGTGTACTCTAAAAATGCATGTGTTATAGCTGGGAACCTTTGGGGGAAATTGGGAAAGAAAAGAAACCCATAAAAATTGTTGGCAAGGATTCAATTTCCATTATAGCCGCTGGGGCGGAATTTTCCCACCAAGGCAAAACCGCCAGTGCGGGATTTCTCCCACCAGAGCGGGACAGGGTGAGACAGAATCTCAGCCCAGTCTCCCCTGTTTTCCTCTAGTCATAATTATGAACCCCGAATCATACCCGAACTAACCCCCATGATCTAATTCAGTGTTCAACAATTGAATATAAGTTATAAGGTGTGTTAAATTGTGGAGAACCTGGGAATATAAGGAGTAAATCAGTGAGGCCGAGAAAATTGTAATACAGGTAGATGAGTAGTGCAGCCAGGCGAAGAGGTTGCTCGTCTAGGGGACATGGCTCAATTTTATGTTTTTCGGTAAGACCGAGTTTGAGGGTGTGATGCAGTGGTCACAAGAGCTACTTTTTTTATGCCCGGATGGCTATTGTTTTGTTTGATCCGGGTTCTACTTATTCGTATGTGTTAGTTCAATTGCCTCGGGATTTGATATGGGTTGTGATATACTTGATGCCCCCATCCATGTTTCTACCCAGTTGAAAAGTCAGTCATATTCACCTATGTGTATCGTGTTGTCCTATTGTGGTTATGTACTTTTAGATTTGGGTTGATTTGGTTATGTTGAATATGACTGACTTGATATAATCTTAGGCATGACTTGATTGTCCCCCTATTATATCAGGCTTAATTGTAATACTAAGTCAGTAATTCTAGAGATCCCTGGTAGGGAAAAATTAGAGTGGGAAGGGATGTACAAGCCTAAGCTAGCGAAGATCATATCCTCCATTCGGGCTAGGGAACTGGTAGGGCAGGGTTGTTTGGCTTATTTGGCTCATGTTTGGGATGTTGAGGTTGAGTCCCCCTCTATTAAGTCTGTTCCTGTGGTGTCTGAGTTTAAGGAATTTTTTCCTATGGATGTGTCTGGTATGCCTCCGGATAGAAATATAGATTTCTGCATTGACTTGAAAACTGGCCCTTTCCCCATTTCCATCCCTCCATATCGTATGGCTCCAGTAGAATTAAGAGAGCTTAAGGCTCAAATCCAAGAGCTTCTTGATAAAGGGTTCATCCGTCCTAGTGTTTCCAAGTGGGGTGCTCCTATCTTGTTTGTTAAGCAGAAGGAGGGCAGTATGAGGAATGATGATTTTATCTTAATCAATAAGGGAGTGAATTAATACCAGAATGACAAGCTTATGGATAAAGAAAATTCCATTGAGTATACCCAGGTGAAGGAAATTGATGATTTTAGTAAGAAAGTGCGTACCAAGATTGGGTTAGTCCTTTAAATTTGTTGAGTGTACTTGAGTTTGAGGTGTCGTGTTGATGTAAAGGTTGACTTCGTAATTATAGTCAGGCCTAATAGGGCATAATGGTAATAAGAGTTCGTTGTGGATTGTGACGGGATGCAATTATATAATAAGATTGTGGGTTGAGCGAAATTTGTATAGTAATTACGACTTGCGAGTATCTAAGGTTGTGGTTTTCTAATACTTGGTGAGTAACGTGGTTGTATTGAAAATTATAAGAGATGGTAGGACACAACTCGAATAGAATGTTAAATAGCTAGATTTATAATGAAGAAAAATAGTGGGATGTAGTACAACCTTTAGAGAGAGACTAGGGAAAGAATATTTTATTTGATTGCAAGGCTAAATAGATGTCTTTAGAGGGGTAGATAATTAGATTCATAGACGCGTGATCCTACCAGTACACTATGGTTGTGTACTGATACTGCATTTGCTTGTTATTTGTTGAGTACAGAGCATCTTTAGGCGGCTACTGATATACTTCAGCTAAGTTACTATTGAGCATGACCGGATTCAAGGGTGAGCCAGTTCTTTCAAGCTTCCATGGATCTCTCTTGTTTAAGTCCACTCCTTTCGGACTCAGACTATTTATTTAAGGTGTTGTTTAGTTTCGGGGTTGTACCCCTTGTTCTTAGACTTGTCGTTAGTAGAGTTTTGTTACAATGACTTTCAGGTTCTAGGGGTTGAATTTCTGCATTAGTTGGTTAGTTAATTGTTTAAACCTTTGGAGTTTATAGGGACTCCATTTTTATTGTCATTTAAACCTGCTTCCGTATCTTTAAATGCTTTAGTTTTTATAAAATTTGTTTGTTGGGTTGTAGTAACGGGTCTCCCATTGGAGGGTTAGTGTGGGTACCAATCACGATGGTCTGAGTCTTGACAGAACTAGAATAATTATAATGGAGAATGATTTCTGCCCATTAGTGACGAAAGTTATCTTTTCCCTTTTGATAAAAAATATTTCCGCATTTTCTACAATTCAAGGTAACACAAAACACTGAAATATAATTTAATTAAGGAAAAAAATTCTAGGAATAAATTCTGCCACATAAAATACACCAAGACTTGAACTTTTCTAAATGAAAAATATGCCACAAGGTAGCAATTGTTTTTACTAACCTTCTGGATAAACAAAAACTATAAGACATGAGCTCAACCCAAAAAATTGGATACACACTGCTAATCTCAAGTTATTTATTCATCCTTCAATTGTACAACCACATATAGTATGTTACACTTATGACTTACATAAACATAAATTCATTGCCATTTATGTACTGTAAAAGGTGAATCTAGTTAACCATAAAACTTAATGAACTTTCAATTTAACCAATGTTGGTTCCTACATTTCCTAAAACAATCACTACCAACAAAGTACAAGACGCAAATTCAGAATTTTAAGAGAAACAACTACTCAAATAAAAGAAACTTCAAAAAAAAAAACAAAGATTAAGAAATCGAACCATCTCTTGAGAGAGGGGATTGATGCCAGTGAGGTTACATTGTTGTACAATGATGTTTTGAAGCTGATAAATCTGGCTAAAGAGGATTTCCTTCTGCCAGTCGAACAAGCTCGAGAACAGCATCGTAGGACTTGTCAAGGCCAGTTGTAATTGATTTTCCATTGTAGACTCCGCCAATCGAAATATCGACCAACCTCGAAGCAATAGATTGAACCGATTCATGCATCAGATTCAACAAGCAATTGAAGAAGATGAGCAAAGCTAAAATCCATCAGGATCAGTTCTAGGGTTTTCACAGCTATGTAAATGGGGGGAAGAAGAGGAGGTGGGGAACAAAATATTTTTTGTGTTGTCTCTTTGCTGATAGTGAACCAATGAACTTTGATGAAGCTGCTACTGACAAAAGGTGGAGACAAGCTATGGAGGAGGAGATCCAGTCAATAGAGAAGAACAACACTTGGGAGTTAACAACTCTTCCCAAGGACCATCGAGCAATTGGAGTCAAATGGGTATACAAGACGAAGAAAAATGCCCATGTACAGGTAGAGAGATACAAGGCAAGACTTGTGGCTAAACGCTAAAAACAAAGGCATGGCATCGATTATGACGATGTCTATGCACCTGTTACCCACATGGAGACAATCTATCTATTGATCTCTTTAGCGGCGTAAATGAAGTGGAAGATCCATCAACTAGATGTCAAATCACCATTCTTGAAGAATCTAGTTGATGGATCTTCCATTCAAGAATGATGATTCGACATCTAGTTGATGGATCTTCCACTTCATTTGCACCGCTAAGGAGATCAATAGTGGATTGTCTTCATGCGGGCAACAGGCGCATAAACTTCGTCATAGTCGATGCCATGCCTTTGTTTGTAGCCTTTAACCACAAGTCTTGCCTTGTATATCTCTACCTCTCCATGGGCATTTCTCTTCATCTTGTATACCCATTTGACTCCAATTGCTCTATGGTCCTTGGGAAGAGTTGTTAACTCCCAAGTGTTCGAAGTGTTGTTCTTCTCTATTGACTGGATCTCCTCCTCCATGGCTTGTCTCCACCTTTTGTCAGTAACAACTTCATCAAAGTTCATTGGTTCACTATCAGCAAAGAGACAACACAAAAATTGTTTTGTTCCCCACCTCCTCTTCTTCCCCCCATTTACATAGCTGTGAAAACCCTAGAACTGATCCTGATGGATTTTAGCTTTGTTCCTCTTCTTCAATTTCTTGTTGAATCTGATGCATGAATCGGTTCCATCTATTGCTTTGAGGTCGGTTGGAATTTTGATTGGCGGAGTGTACAATGGAAAATCAATTACAACTGGCCTTGACCAGTCCTACAACGTTGTTTTCAAGCTTGTTCGACTCACAGAAGGAAATCCTCTGTAGCCAGATTTATCAGCTCCAAAACATTGTTGTACAACAATGTAACCTTACTGGCATCAATCCCCTCTCTCAAAAGATGGTTCATTTTCTTAATCTTTGTTTTTTTTTGGAAGTTTCTTTTATTTGAGTACTTGTTTCTCTTAAAATTCTGAATTTCCGTCTTGTACTTTGTTGGTAGTGATTGTTTTAGGAAATGTAGGAACTAGCATTGGTTAAGTTGACAGTTCATTAAGTTTTATGGTTAACTAAATTCACCTTTTACAGTACATAAATGGTAATGAATTTATGTTTATGTAAGTATTAAGTGTAACATACTATATGTGGCTGTACAATTGAAGGATTAATAAATAACTTGAGATTAACAATGTGTATCCAATTTTTTGGGTTGAGGAATAACATGTATTATAGTTTCTGTTTATCCAGAAGGTTAGTAAAAACAATTGCTACCTTGTGGCATATTTTGCATTCAGAAAAGTTAAAGTCTTGGGTGTATTTTATGTGGCAGAATTTATTCCCAGAATTTTTTTCCCTTAATTAAATTATATTTCAGTGTTTTGTGTTACTGTGAATTGTGGAAAATGCGTCCTCTAAGGAAAGTATTTTTTTTATCAAAAGGGTAAAGATAACTTCCGTCACTAATGGGCAGAAGTCATTCTCCATTATAATTATTCTAGTTCTTAGTCCATATTATCTGTTCCAATCAGTACATAGACTGTTTTTAACTTTCGATACTCAAAGTTATCACCAAAAATGCTATCTCATACCCCATATAATTATTGTACATTATACTATTTACAAAACAGAACATGGGGGTACTGTGACTTATAGTAAAACATCTTTCTTGTTTGAAACTTGGTAGATAAACTCGGAGCAAATTTTGCGGGTTACCTTTCATGATTCCAAATTTTTGTTGGTTTTTTATTTCAGAATATGAAATTGCATCCTCAATATATGGGCTGAAGAATGGACAATATTGTTCAAAATTCAGATATATTTTGATGAAAGAATAAATATTGATGATTTCCGAAGATGTACATTGATATTTAACATATTATCAAAAATATGTAAATGTTTATTTGAATTTATATATTATATAAAATAATTTATTCGTCATGTCAAATATTTTTAATGGTAAATTAAGAAGAATAAGAAGAAGAAGAATTATAATGATAATTTTAAACTATGTTTAGTGTGGGGTCCATATTTAAGAGGAATATAAAATAATTTATTTTGTCATAAAAAAATTATTTTAATGATTAATGTAGTTGAGTGATTTTTAAAGATAAAAATATTAAGTTGATGGATTTTATTGATACAAAACAAAATTTAAGGATTAGATAATTTCTCATAGTTCAATGATCTTTTAAGATATTGACTCCTTTTATCTCTTTCTCCGAATAATAAAGAAATTATGTTGGCACACTTTCTGTCTCCCTAAGGTAGAAGGAGGTGTTGGTTTCAGGTCCATTTTTGATGTTTCTAATGCTTTATTTTGTAAATTGTGGTGAAATTTAAGAAGTAAACCATCACCATGGAGAGGCTTTATGATTAACAAGTATTGCAAAAAGCTACACCCTGTTGTGGCTCAATGTAGCAGTGCCTCCCCCATCTAGAAGAAAATAGTTTTTCTCAAGGAGCTCATAGAACATCAAATGTGGTGGAAAATTGAGAAAGGGGATGCTAGTTTCTGGTATGACAATTGGACCACCATGGGGGCTCTATATCACATCCTTCAAGAAGAAGGAGAGGAAGAAATTGAAGTAAAAATATTCACTGATGCACAGGGGTGGGATGAGCAGAAGCTGAGAGACCATATTCCGGAAGATTATGTTATTTTTATTATTAAAAGGTTGCCACCACCAAAGCAAACTAGTAGAGTTCATAAGCCAGTTTGGATGCCTGAGGCCAGTGGTAATTTCTCTGTGAGAAGTGCATGGGAATATAATAGGCAGAAACATCAAGAGAAAGACATTTTTACATATATGTGGAGTAAAACACTGCCTTTTAAACAGTCTTTTCTTATATGGAGGATGTGGAAATTCAGAGTGCCTGTGGATGAAGTGGTGCAAAGCATGGGGATTAATCTTGTATCAAGATGTTAGTGCTCCATTCAACCTAAATCCGAGACTATGTCTCACCTTTTTCTAACCTCTTATACAGCTACAGAGTTGTGGAGATTGTTTGCTAATGTTGCAGGTATTAGTTTAGAAGGATTGCAACTATCACAAGTGGTGATTAAATGGTGGACAAGTGATTGTTGTCCAATTTTAAAGCCACTTATGAGATCTGTACCAACTGTTATCATATGGAATCCTTGGAAGAGGAGAAACAGTCCAAAACATGGCAGACCATCCTCTTACAACAACTTGGTTTTTAGGGTCAATTCAGATTTGTGGAAACTAGGGAGAACAATATATCCTAAACTACAAGATTTGTCAGCAAGATGGTCCGACATTGTAGCTTGCCTGGAGAAGCATAAACCAAAGCTATACTATCTCCCAGTGTGTTGGAAACAACCAAAAGGTATACTCAAGTGCAATACGGATGGTGCATCTAGAGGTAACCCAGGAAGAACTTCATATGGCTTTTGTCTAAGAAATTCTGTAGGCGATCTAGTCTATGCACAAGGAAAAGAAATACATGAAGGCACTAATCTAGAGGCAGTAGCAGTTGCAATAAGAGAGGCTTTAGCACACTGTGTTACGAAAGGAGTTATGCAAGTGTGTCTATAAACAGACTCCGAAGTTCTAATAAAAATTCTCACTAGAATATGGGAAGTGCCTTGGAGTATAGCAGTGATAATAGAAGATATTTGGGAACTGTATCAAGAATGTTATGTTCAGATCCAACATGTTTACAGAGAAGGAAATACTTTGGCTGATTATTTAGCCAATTTACCTTTTTTTAATCCAGACAGAATTGTCTATAATTATTTCGCAGAGTTACCAAGTCAAGCAAAAAAATTGTGAATTTAGACAAGCAACAATTACCCAATATCAGAATCAGAATGAGAATGATAGATAGAGAAGGAAAGGGGAGAAGGGACAATGCAATATCAATCATTTCATAAATTCGAGCAGAACCAATAATTTTATCATTGGAAAAAGAAGAAATAATAGCCCATGGTTTGCATTGAATTTTCAGAAAAAGAGTTACAAGAATAATTCTTCTCAACTTATAGATACAATAACAAGATGATGAAAATTTTCTCGAGAAAGTTGCAGATACAATTTCTCAGATTTAGCATTGGATTTTTACATCGAAAAAGGGGATACGACATAGATGCTACGCAAGAGAAAAATGAAAGTAATCACTTTGGAACTCAGCTAAGGAAGTCCCGACATTAAGACATCGATTTTGAATGGAAATGGTTGGTTGGCTGAGCTCAACTCTACAACACCTTTTGCACTTTATTGTTGAAGATGACAAATCCTTAGAAGAAGAAAAAGGGGTGTACAATGAAGATGTAGATGGAAAGGAACATACCATTAAAGCAAGAATGGTGAAGGTGGAGAAGACTGTACAATTTGCAGACAACATAGAGGGTTTCCTGGACCCTTCCAAAGGAAATTTGTTTCCAATTTGTTTTTGCTAGTTGTTCTTTTGTTTAATTTATTGTCCAACTACTTTTGGGCTAGTCAGACATTTTTTGTTACTTTTTTGAACTATTTTAGTAGTTTACATATATAAAATCAGCCCAATTGGGTAAAGTTATTTAAATAAAAAAAAGAAATTATGTTGCAGGCGAATAAAGTGCTGAAAACACCAAACAAATTGATCTCATTTGCATCAATCTTTTATGATTGAGCTCCTTGGCACCATATTTATATTCACAGACATATAACATATAAGTATTCAAAACTCAGCAAGTGAACTCCTAAACACAAGTTAAGAATATAGAATACGGGTACTCCTGCCATCCTAACTGAACCTCCACAACTACAACATGCATAAACTTAGTCCAACCTAATCAAGTTCACCAATCACAAGTTTCACAAAAAGACACTCAGAAGTTCACAAATAATAAATATATGCATTGCAATTAAATCTAATGTCAAGTATAGTGATGCATCTCTTACCTAGTGATATACATCCATTGTCTCTCAGTCCGAAATCCATGGGGGACATACCTGTTCATGCATCCATCTGGCGTACGATATGACCCTCGATAATAAAATCAGTCACGACGTGTGACACGTCCATAGATAATAGAATCAGTCGCAATGTGCAACACCTCCCTCAAATCATATCATCCATCGCAGCGCACGACACGTCCCTCAAAATGATACATCCTCTTTAATTTCTTATCCTTCCTCAATTCACATAACACTTGTCACAACCATATTTCAGAACCAATGCAAATGACATGTTCACACAAATAATGATGAGATGATAATTTTTATAAATAATAATGCACAATTCACAACATCACAATCGTGATACAACATCAACAATGAATCAGTAACCCTTTCAAACCATTCTCGACACATCACACATCAGTAATTAATCACATTGGCTTTTGTAACCCCTTTTTTATCATTAGAATTATTCAATACGGACAAGTCAACCCATCACCAAGTCATTACTCCCCAACACATACCACAAGGAAAAATGCAATTCTATACACTTTACAAGGGTTGAGAAATCCTCTTGCCTCAAATAATTGAACAATCACTCTGGGACTTGAGCCTTCCCCATTTGTTGGGCTTGCAAATTAATGTAATCTATTCAAATAAATAATCATAGTAAAATTTCAAAACTAGAAACACCCATATTACTATATGTCTAGCCTAGACTAAAAAACCCACCAAAATATATAATCAAGTTCCTAATCTTGATGCTAATTAACATGTCAAGCCTCATATTTCCTAATTTCAAGGTTAGGGTTAAATCTCAATTCCTCCAAATGTCATGAATATAATATTATTCATATAATACAATACATATAATAATAATTAATCATCTATCTCAATATATCAAAACTTGAATCATAATGTGATAAGTTTAAGAATATTTTCAACGGAAATTTGGATTAGGCCATCAGGATCCTTGGACCAGGAATTTAGCTTGCAAATTAGCCTATTTAAACAAAAATAAACATCATAATCAATTATCCTAATGAGTCGCCAATCATTGTCATCATTAATCCCTATTTACTATTTATAAGCATTATCTTATTGATCACCACAAATAATTTTGTCTTATTTCTGGCAAAACAACATCAACAAACATATAATGGCATTCACCCCCCCCCCCCTTTAATAACATTATTATACTAATGTAAGTGTCATATCCGAATTTCATATAAATAAAAAGAATTTAAGCTTCACTTAGCTCTTACCTAATGATGTGTGTGCCACCCCTTTGCTAGTCGTCCAACTCCCCCTCGCCTATTCCTTTATTTTTTATCTATTTTCTTTTCTAAATAAAATAATTATGTATTAAAAGTGACAAACCCTAGCAACTTATTCTAATAAATATGGGTCAAGTGGTATTAAATAAATTATGGGTTAGCTTATTGGCCACAAATTAAACGGAATAATAAAAACTAGTCGTCAATTAATTAATTATAGTTAAACGAATAGTTCAAAATTCCCAAACCAATTTCATAAATTAATCAGAAATGACTGGACCAACTATCGAAAGGGGTAAAATAGTAACCTTACAAAAATTTCCATAAATGACCTTCCGGATCATTACATTATCCACCACAAAAAACCATGTTCGTCCTCTAACATAATGAAGAAGAAGGAAGAATAATCGACGTTACCAAAAGCCTGAGTTATGATTTTTCAGAGTATGTATTCATCTCTCAAAGTGAGATCCTCCTTAAGACCATTTCATTAAGATCAACTACTAAGAACTATAATTTAGAACTAAAATTATAAATCAGGGGTGATTACCAAGCCAAAGACTAACCCATGAACCGAATCTAAACCAAAACCCACAGGACCGTAACACAATTATTAGGATGAATCTTTTCTCACGTAACCCACAATAACATTCTGATTCAATACTGGCTACAATCATAAGTGAACCTAAACCAACCACAAAACACTCATAATGCACAAATTATCAATGATCTTATAGAGATTCCATTCACACAGCATAATCTTTCCACGAGATTAAGTTTACAAATTTGATATTTTGACATCAGGTACTCATCAAGTGAGAATCAAATAGATATAACCCAAACAAGACAAGATCAAGTAACCACCCTACAAATGGTACACTTGAGAATGTAGAACTTCTAACAACACGATCTAAATGCTAGACCGATAGCTGTGATTATAAACAACCCTTAAGAACGGTAGAAATAGCCCTACATTCAATCACATATAGCAGAAACGTGACCTCGACTATAAGATGTATATTAAAACTATTGAAAAACTATATCTATTCACTATAGCTATTCTATAAGTTCTCATAAGTAATGTTGTGCGTGTAGAGTCACCAGTTTACTTCAACTACCCAAACAACACCAAATCTTTCATAACTAAAATGAAGTATCCCAAGGATGCCACCCTACCATGAGGACAATCGCAGGATCAGCACACTTGATCCACCACTGGAGATTCACCTATAGATATGGAAACATGCGTGGCATAAGCAGTAAATCATACTCCAAATAATGTCCAAAACGAGAAAGATGGTCACATAAAAATGTACAAAACCAAAGTCGGAAAACAAAATATACTCCTTCCATAGTGCCCATATCAAACACTTCCATTCATCTGGCTCCATCTCCTTGATATTTAGCCACCTATAATCAACCGATTTGGTCTTTTTTACAATCGTACACATACTGGATTTATTAAAACCCCACATACTTCTCACAGTACTCCATTGAAGCCAACACTCTTGATACTAACAAATATCATAACCATACCGACCATTTACCTTACTCTCAAATCGCCATGACTCATATCAAAGTTTTCTTAGAAAACACATTGTCGCCTTCAAAACTTTCAAACTATGGCTCCTTCTCTTTCCATTTAAGCATCCCATGATAGATATGGGTCCCACCCAAGGCTGATAGCCCTAATTTTAAATCTGATAGTACTTTTCATTAAGATAAAACTATTGAATCACGTTCAGTGTCAACTCCGCGCAATCATTCACATACCAAGTTTCTATTACCATTCAAACCATCATATACCTCATTCCAAAACTTAGAGGAATTCTAGTCACCCTCGATAATTTTGTATAGTATGAGCATATAATCTATATTTACCATCAACTTCTTATATAACACATCATGATAGTTTGCATAGTTCCATCAACAAAGTAGTTTTAATCTCCTCGAAATCCTCATTAACCATGTAGAGCCATAGGTCCATACTGTTGTACATCCATAAGTTACCTACCATAATTTGAAAAATCTAGTCCGACATAACCATATAGAATCTTCCACACATCATTTTTTGTCACCCAAATAAAAACTCAATCTTCATAAAAATTGATGATAAACCCCTAGTAAGTCTGTGCCGAACCAGTTCACATCTCACAGTCATATGTGAGCTCATAGGAAAAAGTCAATACAAGCTTGAACTACAAACAAAGGGTTTGTATGAGAGGTTATATTCCTTCACTTTTCTTAAATTCTTCCCTTGACACAAATTTTAAATATCTTGAACTTCTCAATACACGAGACTCTTGCTCGTTTCACTGAATCGTTTACTAATCTTATCCTTTGACTAACAACCCATTACATTTTACCTTATACTCTGAACCAACACTTTTAAGTAAAATTTTCTTTTAGGTCCTTTAACAATAAAAATAAATAAACTTTATGATCCAACCCATGCACAAGTCCTTCGAAATGCTCAATACTCAATGTGATCAATCATTTCTTACCTTACCAATCCACACCTTGACAAACATACTACCCAAAACATAGACTTACAATGAAAGACTTAAATGTGGATTTCAACCATACCAGTTACCAACTCGAAATTACAAAAGAACTTATCACCACACTCGAGCCGAACGTCTGTAGACTTCTTTCTCAAATCTTATCCAATAGTTTTTAAACCCATATGAATGACACGTAATATTATCACCTTCACTAGAGAAAAAGAGATGGAACCATGTGTCGCTAAACCCAATTACGCACTCCCTCTGAAGATATATTTTTGGCCCTTGCAATGAGATCATTGCTCTCGCCTCCTTTTGAAGGCTACACTAAATCCCACGTATTCTTTACATTATGACTCTAGCTTCTTTTGATTTCATTTGAGTGGTTTCCCAACATGTCACAACTGGATGTGGCCGACACTCGAGAATCATTACAGGTCCCCAAGCGAACCCTCATCATGGCTAGCTACAAGTGAAAGACTTACTCAAGCATACAAAAAGCTTAAAACTGAATTAATTTCAATAAACTCAAATACTCAACCTTTTTTATAAGTCAGTACAATACTCAAAATAAAAGAAAATACATGAACTCATTAACTCTGTCTATGTATGAAGCCTCTACTATTACATAAGGATATTGGGACAAGACTCACGACATCTCAAAACTACTAATTGTAAGATAAAGGTAAAGTCCTCTGGAATATAAGAAGGCTCACCAAAGCTGACTGGAATATCACATGACCCTAATGAAACACCTACTGATGATCCTGAATACATGTATATGCATCATAAAATGATGCAGGCCAAATGGTTCAGTACATGGAATGTACGAGCATGTAAGGGGAATTCTAGAGCATAAACATAAGCTTGAACTGATGGAAAATAAACATACTTACCTCTTTTGAACTCACTCAACTCAACTCAACTCAGAGAAAATAGGGCTCAACTCAATAATAAGATACTTAACTCAGTGAAACATAGTTCAAGTCAACTCAGAGAAAATAGGGCTCAACTCAATAATAAGATACTTAACTTAGTGAAACATAGTTCAAGTCAACTCAGAGAAAATAGGACTCAACTCAATAATAAGATACTCAACTTAGTGAAATATAGTTCAACTCTAATTACTCAAAGATAAAGCAACAATAAAAGATGAAATATATGGAAAGCTTTTAAAACAATAGATAGCAACTTAATATATTAAAGAATACAATAATAACTTAATTTGTATATAAAAATACAATATCACTCTATGGGAGTTCTCTAACCGACAACCATCACTATGAGCTATGTGATGATACAACGTCTAGCCCACACTACCAGAACTGACCTATACTTTGCCGAGGTATAGAACCTACTACTAAGTGGATCCACTAGTCTATGCTAAAAGTATTAAGGAATCATCTAAAAAGTATGACCCTTTCTACCCACGTTGGCTACATGGTTTATGGGGGATGTGAGTTGTTAGAACTCTCCCCCCATATCGGTGCTCAATACTACTCCCAAAATATATCTAGCTCATATGTATAAAAATACATAACTTTTTCTATGTTTTGAGATTATTACTCAAAAATCCCTCTTAAAAGAGATGATACTCAAACTGCTCAAAATTCTTTTGGAAAGCTCAGTTTCCTCCGCATTTAAATGTGTAAACATTTACTCTTGGGAATACTTAGTTCCCATATATTCATTTTGAAAAAATGAACTTAACTCTACTCTTTCCTAAACTCAAGTGCTCAAGTCTTAAAACAAGTTTAAAGCGATTGTAAAAGACATCTCAAAATAGGGTTCATGCTGAATTATGGGCGTGAACGACTCACTTCAAGGTTTTCAATAACCATACATAGAACTCAATACTCGAAAGTAAACAATTCCAAAACTCAAGAACTCAATGATACTACTCATCTTGAAAATGCTCGACTCAAAGGGTTCAGGCAGAATTATGGGCATGAACAACTCAACTCAAGGACTTCATGATACTACACATTTAAGGAATGCTCAACTCATAGGGTTCATGCGGAATTATGTGAGCATGAACAACTCAACTCAAGGACCTTCATCAGTAACACGTAATAGTCCCATGACTAGGAAAATAACCTCAAAGGGGTTAGGAACTCAATACTCAAGACTTAGAACTTGAAGATACTACTCCTCTCAAAGATACTCAACTTATGGAGTTCATGTAGAATTTATGGGCATGAATGACTCGACTCAACGGTCTACATAACAATATGGAACCCATGTATACGACTCTTTTCATTATCATACTTACTTCCTCAAAACTTAGCTCAAATTGATAGTTGATCTCAAAGGATTCATGATATAACTCAAAGACTTTCTTGAACTGTTCTCTTAACTCCTTCTTTAATTTGAATTATGAATTCAAGAGTTATGATTCATGATATAAAGGATCTCCATGATAATGTAGACTCACGAATACATTCCCCTCATTCTGATACTCACCTACTCGAGTCTTGAAACAAGTTATTAGAAATTGTAGAAGAGTCCTCAAATGGACTCAAAGGAATTTTCTAAAAATGTTCGAAAGAACTCTCAAGACTTAACTCTTAACTCTACCTTGAATTTGAATTGTGAATTCAAGGTTATGATTCATGCTATGAATGATTTCTATGTGTTTTAGAAGTAGTTTAGAGTGTTTGGAATCAACAAGGAGTAAAGGTACAGTTTAAAAGAACTTAGGCGGGTAAAACAACGAAAAAATGGTGGGGGCAGGCAACCTTGGCGCACTGCTGGCGCATGTGCCAGCCCCTGAACTTCAGAGAAAAATTCCTGGCGCACTCCTGGGGTGCCGCCCCATCCTCCTCTAGCGCATGCCCTCCCCCATAACAATCTGATGAATTTTTCTTCTTCGATTTTTGGCTCTAATTCGCCTAGAATCGAATGGTTTCTTCCCAACTTACTTAGATTCGAATACCTAACACAAGTACACAACAATCTACTAAAAAAAACTCTCAAACTCCTAACTTTCATCTCAAGAACTCATCGAAATCCCAACAAAACAAGATTTAGAATGAAACTTCAAGAACACTTATCAAGAACTCATCAAGAACTTAAATTGATCAATATTTATGGATAGATTCGCAAAAGAAACTCATGATTGGCATGTGGGTGAACGAACCCAACACTATAGAAGCTTACATACCTCAAAGAACTAGGTTCTTGGCGAAATCTTGAATTTCTTGAACGAACGCTTGGAACTTTGAACTTTTTCTCCTCTTTGCTCTTCTTGAAATCCTCTAAAAACCCTAACCGTATTTTAGGAATAACTAAAACTGATTCCAATCAGCTTAGACTCCTAAAACCTAACCAAAAACGCTTAAATCTGATTGGGTAAGGAAAAGACCAAAATATCCCTCATATTTTTGGTTAACTTTTCTTATTTAGACAGACTGACTTCAAACAAGCATATCTCCTTCATACGAGCTTGAAAATTAGCAAACTCGGCGGCGTTGGAAAGAGGATTCCAAGACCTTTAATTTGATATTTATGGGTCTCTTAACTCATCATGTGCTAAAAGTTATGGACATTTGAAGTTGACCCAAAATTTTAAAAGAACTAAGGAATGACTTGAATGAATTCTCTTTAATTCTTTTTGAAACTCAAGATGCTATATCTAGTAACCTGACCTTAATACTTAAGAAATTTTGGTAAAATCTTACTCACAACGAAACATGGTTCAAGTCTTAGTTAAAAAAAAATTAAAATCTGGGGTGTTACACAACACCTCATACATTTTCCTATACCATCACACTACTCCCTAAATAGTAGCAAACCACAACCTTAGATACTCGCAATTCGTCATTACCATACAAAATTTATTTAGCCTACAAACCTTATCATAAAGTCGCATCCTATTCTTAATACATCACGAACTCTTATAACAATTATGTTCAATAGATGTTGTCATCATTATGAAGTCAATATTATCATTGACATGACACCTTAGACTCAATCATATTAACCAAATTCAAAGGACTAACTCAATTTTATACACTTTTTTTTACTAAAATCTTCAATTACCTTCACGCAAGTATACTCTTTTGGACTTTCTTTACCCATAAGCTTGTCATTCCGATATTGTTACAGTCCCTTGGAGCTTACGATGAAATCACCCGTCCTCATCTAGAATTCTTGAGATACACTTTACAACCTAAATGCATTAATACCCTACCAAAGATCCACGAATTACTCCCAAGAGGTAATAGAGTCTCTAGGTAGCTCAACCAACCACTTCATTGCTTCCCCCACTAGAGAGAAGGGAAACAAACTGAGTGGGATTGACACTTGAGAGATATTCTTGAAAGAGAACGATCCATACACAATCATAAAATTTTGAATGTGGTCATGAGGATCTTCATGAGCAAGTAACCCAAAGAAACCTTTCATTTGGAGCAGCTGAAGCATGGTTCCAGTCAAATGAAAAATAGTGTTACCCACAGTTGGGGGCAAATGAATAGCACCGGCACTTCCCATTTGATCCGCATTGACACTGTGCAAATTTCTGATGTCATCATTGTTTCCAAGTTGGCTAGTAATGTTGCTTCCATTCACACTCATTTATTCACCTATAGAGAGCAAGCAACAAAAACACTAATAAGAAAATTCTACTACAACCAAACTAGTTCACAGAAACACTTCAATAAAAGAATTCTAAACACCACTCCCCCGCAGCGGTGCAATTTTTGATAACGCTCAACTACATCTCATATAATTTAAAGTATAGGCGGTTGCTAGCAAGTATAAACCAAATGATGAGTTGGGCTAGATCTCACAAGGAGTGATATGGAAAAAAATTCAAGTACGAAGTATAGAAGTGCTCTGACTTTTTGTAGAACGGAAGTAAATAACACATAACATAATTTAAATCAATAGGTTTCAATGATGAATATCAAGAGAGTTTAGTATCCAATTGTTAACGAAACAAACAGTTCGGAGTTTGACCAAGTATAAAGAGGACCTTAGGAGTGTGTGAGAAATCAAATACTAATTTCCCTTAATGGGTAATTTGTAATTACTAGAAGTCATTGAATCTCAATGGGTAGGATGGATTTTACTTTAAATAGTCATTTTTCAATCAACTATTATGCTTCAAGTGAGTTCCTTCGAACCTCAACAAGCTTAACACAAAACAACACAATTCTTTAACTTAACCCACTTTATGAAGCTTGATTGTAAAGACATAAGTCATTACAATTATCAATCATTTATTCTACTCGACCCAACTTTCACAAGCAAGCATCGAGAGCTAATTCTTGAACTGAACTTGTAACTTCAGTTCATAAGTGAAAACACGAAAAAACAATTGAACTCGTTTCAAAACAACATTAAATCTAGTAATCAAACATACACATAAGCTAATTTATGCATTTGATTACATAGTCACACCCCCTAAGGAAAGGGGGATTAGCAAAACATAACGAAAAGCAAGAAATAGTTACCAAAATGATGTTCCATTCGAATGATCAAAATCCCCAATACCCAATGCAAAAATTATGACTCAAAACCCTCTCCAAGAATGTTCAGTATTGTCAAAGTATGTCCAAAATCCGTAAGAACAGTGTAACCCCTTTTTCTATTTTCAAAAATCAATTTATACGTTTTCAAGAACTTCCCAAAATTGTAGTACTCATTCTAAATGGTGATATTAGTTGGGATCGCCGAACAAATCGGTGATTCATCGATTACTATGCATTTTCGACTTTTGGCTTGACTCATGCATCTAGTTGTTCTGTTCAATTAGGCGAGCTGAGTCGAGCTCGTCATTCTATTCAGCGCATTGTCGATGTGCATTTTCCATCACCGGGTTGGCTTAGTTCATGAGACAACTCATTGGAATTTTTGGTGACTTGGAGGCTCCCTCGCCAAGTCGACGAGTGGCTTTTGCGAGGTCCAGCCTTATTTTTCTTTAATTTTTCCAACTTTTTTGCTTCTTTTCACACTCTAATGTCCTTGCCTTGTTCTTAAGCCTTCATTGCTGCACATAAACAATTTAACATCAATTATGAACTCAAAATATGCATTGAGTATACTAATTCATTACGTAACAAGCCAATAATGAGTCAAAGTTCCCGACTAATCAGGTGCCAGATTCCTTTTGGGCAGAAGCACTCAATACTGCTGGCTATATTATTAATTTAACTCATACTGTTCCTTTGAATGGTGATATCCCTGACAGAGTTTGGTTTGGTAAGAATGTTTTTCATGATCATCTTAAAGTTTTTGTGTGTAAAGACTTTGTGCATGTTCCTAAGGATGAGAGGTCAAAGTTGGATGTTAAAACTAGGCAATGTATCTTTGTTCCATATGGTCAAGATGAATTTGGCTATCGTTTCTTTCATCCAGTTGAGAAGAAACATGTTAGAATCCGTGATGTTGTGTTCTTTGAAGACCAAATAATTGGAGATCTTGAAAAAGCTGAGAAAGTTGATTCTCAAAGTAGTGAGATCCTAGTTGATTGATGAGTCGGGGATTTCGACTCATTTAGGGCTTATTATTTAAGGATTTAGTGTCCTCAATACCAATTTTATGCTCATAACTAATGTTAAAATGGTGATATGCAGAAATGAAAGCTCAAGAGAAAGGCGAGGACATTATGATGCAAAAAGGAGCAAAAAAGCTGAAAAAGTTGAAGGGGATAAAAGCTGAGACTCGCCAAATCTACTCGACGACTTGTTGAGTGTACCTTCAACTCATCTAAAGTTCTAGCATAACAACCCATGGAAGAAACCAAATTGGTGAGCAAACAAGCAATTCGACGACACACCGAAGGGATCAGCGATGGCGATGTGCCTCGCCGAAAGTTATAGAATGCTTTGATGAAAAAGCCAAGCCAAAAAGGCGAGAAGAGGAGCAACTCGGCGCATCGCCGAACTGGTTGGTGAACCCGACTTACTTCACCGAGTTGACTTGGTGCTGAAATTCTAAGAGCGTATAAATGCAATTCTAAAAAGAAGAGAATGAGTTCCCATATTGTTTACTTCTCGGTTTCTCAGCTTTACATTCTCGAACACTGTATTCACATTTTTTAGTAGAGATTGTAAGATTTCTAGCTGAAATTTCAACATTTAGGAATTGTAGATCGTTAGCAAATCAGATGGAAAACTTCATTGGTAACGATTTCTTGTTTTTTGCTACGCTTGGCTAAAATCCCTTTCCTTGGGGGTGTAATTATATAGTTGAATGCATTAATAAGCTAATGGATGTTGTTAGTTACTGATTTTATTGTTGTTTCGAAGTGGGTTCAATCAATTGTTCATGCTTCAATTGAAGAGTTGTAGTTGCAAATGCAATTCTAGCTTATTTCTCTATTCTTTCTTGAGAAATAGGTATTAGAGTCGAATTATTGATTGATGGTTGTATTGATTGCATTGTAAGAATCTAGCTTGAGAAAGTGGGTTTGATTGCGTCTTTACAAATCCAGCTTGAAAGAGTGGATTAACTACGGATTTTGGTTGTTTGGATGTGTTTTTCTCATTGAGGTGCAAAAGAACACACTTGAAACGTAGTAGTTGATTGAGAAATGACTATGCACTCAAAACCTAGTCTACCCACTGAGATTAAACATCTATAAGTAACTAGCAATCACCCATTACGCGAAATTAGCATTCAACTTATCACACTCCTAAGGTCCAATCTCTATTTGTTTACTACCCGTGTTAGCTTTCGTAATTTGGTTACCTAAATTCCCCCATTTGATATTAATTGTTGAAACTTTGTGATTTACTTTAATGTTGCAAAACCTCTACTTCTACATATGATTAGGACACAATTTTACTTATTAATCGAATTATCTACTGTATCACCCCCTATGGGATCAACCCCAACTCTTAGTTGGGTTAATACTTGTTAGTGATTGCCTACACTTAGAATTGGATGAAGTGTAATAGAGCGTTATCATTGATGTTGATCCAGTTCCTTTGACTATTGCACATGATGAAAATCTTCAAAATGATGAAAATCAATTTGATATTGAAGATGGTGATCATATTCAGAATGACCATTATGTCGTTGATGCTCCAATGCAAGATGATTTGGTTGGTAAGAAACCAACTATTATTGATGCCCCATAGAGTTCTCTCAGAAGATCTACTAAAGAGAAAATACCTTCATCTCGTTATTCCCCTAATGAATATGTACTTTTGACTGATGGGGGAGAACCCAAGATTCTTCATGAGGCCATGGAAAGTGAAGAAAAAGAAAGGTTGTTTGATTCTATGGAAGATGAAATGAAATCTCAACATGATAATCATACCTTTTATTTGGTTATGTTACCTAAAGATAAAAAAGATTTGAAAAAGGGTGGGGTTTTAGGGTGAAATATGAAGATGGTAGCCCAGTTCCACGGTACAAGGCTAGATTAGTTGTGAAGGTTTTTAACCAGAAAAGGGGAATTGATTTTGATGAGATATTATCTCCAGTTGTGAAGATGTCATCCATCTGTGTTTTTCTAGGCTTGGCTGAAAGTCTAGACTTAGAGGTTGAACAAATGGATGTTAGAACTACTTTTCTCCAAGGTGACTTAGATTAAGAAATTTATATGGAGCAGCCGAAAGGCTTTGAAGTCAAGGGAAAAGAGAATTATGTTTGCAAATTGAAGAAGGGCTTGTATGATCTAAAACAAGCTCCCAGGCAATGGTACATGAAGTTTGGTTCTTTTATGAGTTAGCAGGGCTTCAAAAAACTTCTTCACAAAATTGTGTTTTTGTGCGAAAATTCTCTAGTAATGACTTTATCATCGTTTTTCTTTATGTTGATGACATGATTGTTGTTGGTCATAATGCTTGCAGGATTAAAAAGTTGAAGCAAGAGTTGAATAAGTTTTTTGCTATGAAAGACTTGGGACCAGCAAGGTAGATTATTGGCATGCAGATTGTTTGTGATTGAGAGGCCAAGAAATTGTGGTTGTCACAAGAGAATGACATTCAGAAAGTACTTCATATATTTAACATGGACAAAGCTAAGGTTGTCTATACACCTTTAGCTATGCACTTCAAATTGAGTACAAAGCATTGTCCTTCCGGTGATTGTGAGAAGGAAAATATGAAGAAAGTTCCTTATGCTTCAGCTCTTGATAGTTTGATGTATGCAATGGTGTGTACAAGACATGATATTGCTCATGTTGTTGGTATTGTTAGTCATTTTCTTTCTAATCCGGGAAGAGAGCATTGGAATGTTGTAAAGTGGATTATGAGATATGTTGGTGGCACTTCTAGTCTGATTTTGTGGTTTGGTACATGGGAACCTATTCTTTGTTGTTACACGGATTCACACATGGCTGGTGATGCTGATACTCGTAAGTCTACTTATGGGTACTTGGTTACTTTTGTAGGGGGAGCTGTGTCTTGGCAATCTCGGTTGAAAAAATGTGTTGTTTTATCTACTACAGAGGCTTAGCTTATTGCAGCTATTGAAGCTTGCAAAGAGTTGATCTGGATGAAGAGATTTTTTAGGGAAGTTGGTTGTGCTCAAGAGAGGTATGTGCTTTATTGCGACAACCAAAGTACTATTCACCTTGGTAAAAATTCTACATTTCATGGTTCGTCTAAGCACTCTGATGTGAGGTATCATTTGATTTGAGATGTGTTGGATTCTAAGTTGCTTGAACTTAAAAAAATCCATACCAATGATAATGGTTCCTACATGATGACTAAAGCTTTGCCAAGAGCAAAGTTTGAAGAATGTTGCATGATCACCGGGATAGAGGTTTCCTCCACGTAGTCGGTAGGGGGAGTAATTTTTGGGTTTAAAGTCTTTTGCTCTTCCTATGTGGGGATAAATATAATTTCAAGGTTTTGGGTCTTTTCCCTTCCTATGTGGATAAATATAATTTCAAGGTTTTGGGTCTTCTTCCTTTCCTTTATGGATAAATTTAAGCCAAATTTGGATTAGCCCACTTTGACCATAAGCACAATATTATGGTGCATATGTAAGAATTTCTTTTTGCTCTTATTTTGAAGAATCACAAGAGTTTGATCAGCAACCATATAGAGAGAAGAATGAGAGAGTGTAGATTTTCGCACAAGCCCTAGCCAATTTCAAATTGCAATTCCCGCTTCGTTTCTTGTCCAATAGAGCTGATTTTTGGAGAGCTTGTTCCTTTCAACCTAATCATTGATTGGAACTGAGTGGAGGATTATTTGGAGTCCTAAAGATCCATATTTTTTCTCGTGAACAGTAGCTGCGTATTGAGTGATTTTACTCCTTTTATTTCTCTAGTTTTTGGTGCTATCTTGTAGTTGCATTGATAATTGTTTGGCACTTTATTGGTGGCCATTTTGGAGAATAATTTTGTAACCCTTCTTCATTTTAGTGGAGCTTTGGCCTTGTGGGTTTTACACTTCACACCGAAGAGGTTTTTCATGTTAAATTAGGTGTCTTATGTGTTGATTGTTTTTTGCTTGCTTGGTTGATTTGTTTGCTGCCCCAAACAATGTTTTTCTTGCATTATTTTGTCTTCTATTGGTTCAAATATAAAGGGAAAGTTTGGACTTGGGTTTCTTCCGCTATTTCCCTATCGTGCATATTTATTTTGTGTTTGTCTTTCCCAATAGTGGCACCCTTCCTGGGAGGTGGTCATGAGGTTAGTTTCTCTTGAAGTTACGACATATTGTTGGTTACTGGTAATAATACGTTCACAGTTATCACCAAAAAAAAAGTGATAATGAGCAACCACAACTTAATAGCAGAAGGGTTTTATTTGGTTTGGTTATGTGTAAAAACTGATAATGTAAGAAAATTAATTGTATTCTTATTAATTATAATTGTCAATATGTGTTCTCTAATCTTGATTATAAAATGTTAGTGCTCCAGAGATCCCTGAAGATGTGAAGAGTAACTGAATATACTTGTTTTGATTTAAAAATGTCGTGTTGAAAGCCAGGGTCGGAGCTAGATTTAGGTAGAGTGTCAATCAAATTCAGTAACTATTGTCTAAACTTTATATTTGTCTAAAGAAATCCATTTAATAAGTATAACTTGTTAATTGAGAACTTAGTAGCTTAAAACAAGTAGAATCTGGAACACAAACTTCGAATCTTAATTCCACATATGATGAAAGTTAGAGTCACTATGGAATGAAGTGCCTATACAAAATTCTTTCACATGGTTTTAATGCAGTAACATGAGTGTGTAGAAGACTTTTAATAAGTTGGCTTTTTTCAAATTTGTTGAACCTTTAAGCATGAATTACTAGCAGACTTGTTTCCATGATTTCTAATGACGTTTATGCCAAAAGGATTCATTGCAAAGGAATTTGAAAAAGTTCATGATGAATAGGGATTTAAGATCAAAAGAAGCTAGAAAATGGAGATAAAAAGGGCAAAGTTGAAGAAGTCGTGATGAACAGGAATTTAAGATCACCCCATCTCTTTTGCCTATTGTTGCTTGTCTAATCATGGTTTGTTCACTCTTCCCATAATAGCTGTAATCGAAAATAGGAGTTGATGTCTTATTCCAATAGGTAAGAAAGATATAAATAATTAAATACAATACATTAGGTGCTTATTTAGGAAAGAAAATAAAAAGGGATTCCTACCAATCTGCTAGCTAATTATGCGAGATTCCTACAGATCTACTAGCTAAAATTATGCCTATGCACGCTACTAATATGATGTCTATATATATATATATATATTGTAATGCTCTTACTCAAGTTGTTGCATGTATATTAATCATGCTCAACTTGTTGCAAAGGTAATCGACTCGAGTTCAATTAACCACCTTTGTAAGAAAATCAGCTAGTTGCTCTCTTGTCTTCACATAGCTAGTAAAAATCATGTTTTCTTGAATCTTCTCATCAATAAAGTGACAATTAACTTCAATATGTTTAGTTCTTTCATGATACACTGAGTTTAAGGTAACATGAAGACCAGCTTGATTATCACACTAATATTTTGTTGGCGTATGATGCTTCAACCCCATTTCAGTTAAAAGATGATAAATCCACATAACTTCACACGTAGACTATGGCATAGCTTTGTACTCAAATTCTGCACTGGATCGAGATACAAAACTTTGCTTCTTACTCTCTATGCTACCAAGTTTCCTCCAATAAAGATACAATATCATGAAGTGGCTCTTTTGTTAATTTGGAACCAACCCAATCAGCATTTAAAAAACACTTAATACGAGTATAGTTGTGATTTCTATACAATATGCCAAGTCCACGAGCTCCTTTCAAGTAACATTGAATCTGTTCCAAAGTTGCCTAATATTTGACTGTAGGTGTAAGCATAAACTGACTTACAACATCGCAAAGGCAATATCTGAATGAGTCATTATGAGGTAGTTTAACTTCCTAACTATCCTCTTATACCTCTTTTGATTATCAAAAGGCCACCAGCATCTTTCATAAGATGCACATTGGGAACCACTAGAGTACTGCAAGGTTTGGCTACCAATTTTCCAGTTTCTGCAAGTAGGTCAAGAGTATACTTTATCTAAGATAGGAGAAGAATTCCCTTATTTCTTTTATTTACTTCTACTCCCAAAAATATTTCAACTGTCAGAAGTCATTCGAATGAAGCTGAGCATGCAAGCAAGACTTAAGGGAAGAGATCCCCTCAGAATCACCTTCTCTGATGACAATGTCATTTACATATACAACAAAAAGGATAGTGGCAACTTCATATTGTTGGTAGAAGACAGAGTGATCACATTTACTCATTTTCAGTCCAAACTCTTAAACTACCTCACTAAACTTGCCAAACCAAGCTTGTGGACTCTACTTCAAGCAATACACAGACTTTTTCAAATGACACACTTTCCTATACTCTTCAAGAGAAAAAAAATGGATGGTTTCTCCATATTCACTTTCTCTTGAAGATCACTATGAAGAAATGCATTCTTGATATCCAACTGATGTAAAGGACAATTCCCAAAAGCAACTAGAGAAATGAACAAGAGTACATAAATGAGTTTGGCAACCAAAGAAAAAGTGTTTGAATATTTCACCCTGTAAGTCTGAGCATATCCTTTAGTTATAAGCATGGCCTTAACTTTAACTGTGAACACCCACTTACATCCTACTGGTTTCTTCACATTGGGTAAATCCACCAAATCTCATGTGTGATTTTCATCTAATGCATATATTTTCTTAAGCATCACATTTGACCATCCAGGATGATGCAAAGTCTCCTTCACTATTTTGGGTACAGAAACAAAGTCTAGAGAAGCAATCAAGGATCTAGATATAGGAGATAATCGATCATTGGAAACAAAATTAGCAATAGTATATGTGGATTTGCAAGTCCTTGTAGCTTTATTAAGAGCAATAGAGAGGTTAATATTTTCTGGAGGATGAGTTGGTGCAGGGCATGTATCATCAGTCTCTCGTCTCCTCGAATAAACTTGAAAAATTGGCGGTCTTGTTGGAACATGTGCATAGAGTCACTAGGAGATTGAAGAATAACACCACTTGATTCCACAACACAAGAAACCTGATAAACTAACCACTCATCTTCCTCCCCCTGACTTGTGGTTTTAGGTGGAGTATAAAAAAATGGTGTAATCTCTGAAAATATCATATCATTTGACACCATATATTTTCAAAGCTGAGTAGAATAACATTGTTACACCTTTTGAAGACGAGAATAACCTATGAAAACACACTTCAATGCCTTAAGGTCCATCTTAGAAACAGAAGGCCGTACTTCTCGAACATAATATGTACTTCCGAATACCTTTGGTTCCACCGGAAATAATGATTTGTTTGAAAAAAGAATATTGTAAGTCATATAACCGACAAGCATTATCGATGGTGTAACACCTCAAAAATTGGAAAGTCAAAAGGAAAGGAAAATTTTCTTATTTCTGGCTACTGGTTGAATCCTATGAGACCAGTCTACAGTTTGTAGAAGTTTCTATGGATCGTAGATGGAACTCATAGGAATGAGGTTGATATTTGAGAAATTCAAGTTTCTGAAGTTTGACATACGAATGGACAAGATGGGTCGTAGGATGTTCAACTGATCGTAGATGGGTTCCGTAGAAAGGTTCCAGACTTAGAAATATTTTGAGGTTAAAGTTGATATATATGGATGAGGTATATGGACCGTAGGAATTTAGACGGTCCGTAGAAGGGTGTCGTAGAAAGCTGTCCAATTTTAGGCCCTAGTAACTCGACCTACGGTTTACCAGTATGGTCCATAGTAATTTCTATGGTCCGTTAGTCCAAACCGTACAGTTCTCCGAAAGTTATTTCTTAAGGGTTTTTGGCTCTTTTCCTTTGAATTTATTACCTATACTATGTTGTTTTGACCTTAATTTAAGTCCTATAACTACCATTGTACCCCTATAATTACCTCAACTCTCACATTCACTCAAATCCCCAATCCTATCCACACTTATCCTCTCCAAATTCTCTTAAGATCAATGAGAAACACCTAGTGTTTCAACCTTCAAGTCTCCAATTCCTCCATTTATTTTGGGCTTTGATCCTCAAGGAATGTAGGGCTTCATCAATGGGTTTCATTCATCCATTGAGCCCCAAGAACTTCTCAATTCTCCAAGTTCAATTTCACCAAAATTGATTAGGTTTTTATTCAATTATTCATAGGTTCAAATTGTGCTGATTCAATTGTATGATTTTAATCTTATTATGAATTTTAAATCAATTACATATTTTACTATTTATTTCACATGAACCCAGACATTATTCTTGATTATCAATCCTAAAAGACATGAATTTATAAAGAAGCTTGAATCTATGAAAGATGTTTTCATGAAAAGTTGTCCCTGATTTATGTAAAGGAATGTTTTATGATCTAGTTTGCTTCAAGATTAGCATCAATGGAATTGTTAAAGGATTTCCTCACATGTGAAAAATATATCTTTATTGGATATATAACACAATCCGAAGCCTATAAGTTATATAATCAAGTGAGTGAGAAAATGGTAAATAAAAATGTTCTGTTCAATGAAGATGCAAGTTGGAACTTTAATTCAGGAAATGAAAGTTCAAATATTAAATTTCTACCTTCTGAAAATATTGTTCATCAAGAGTATGGAACATATCCTGTTTTGACAAGTCTATCAAGTGTCTCATCAATTGCACCAACAACATCTTCAACATTGAAAGAACCATCAACTAAGACAACTGCATTAAGAAGATCAACAAGGGATAAAAAACAAAATCCCACATATGTTGACAATACATCTTGTACTTTTGCTTTACTTCTTTCAGATTATATTTACTTAGAAGATGCTGAAGAGAGAGGACAAATGGTGCAAAGCTATGGAAGAGGAGTTGTTGTCTATTCAAAAGAATCAGACATAGGTCTTGGTAAATTTGCCCGAAAGAAAGAAAGTTATTGGGCTCAAATGGTTGTTTAAAAGTATATGTTGATGGCAGCATCCAAAACACAAGGCAAGGCTCATTGCAAAGGGTTATTCCCAACAACAAGGTACTAACTTTGAAGAAACGTTTTCTCCTATTGCCCTATTTAAAACTGTGAGAACCTTTTTAGCATTGGCTGCTAATTTTAATTGACTATTGTACCAATTCGATGATAAATTTGCCTTTTAAAATGGTGATTTGAGAGAGGAGGTCTATGTCTCACAGCCTGAAGTTTTGTAGTTAATGTCAAAGAAGATAAGGTCTACAAGTTTTAAAAAGGCACTCTATGTCTTAAAGCAAGCGTCACAGACATGGTACTTTAAGATTGATTCATATTTCCATGAGAATGGTTTTGAAATAAGTAACAATGTGCCTACTCTTTATGTAAAAGAAGAAGGTAAAACTGATTTTTTTTGGTGGTATGTATTTACGTTGACAATATGATATATATGGGTTCGAGTGAGTCTATCGTCACTGAATTTAAGAACTGCATGATAAAAAATTTGAGATGTCTGATTTTGGTATGTAGCATTATTTTCTTGGTCTTGAGGTGAAACAGGAAATTTAAGGCATATTTCTTTAACAAAAAAAATATGCAACAATTTTTTAGAAAAAAATTACTATGGTAAATTGTAAAGTTGCTGCTATGCCGATGAATATTAATGAGAAGTTTGTCTTGATGATGGTTTTGAAATGGAAAATGTGACTTATTTTAGAAGTCTGGTTGGTGGTTTGAATTACTTGTCCCATACAAGACCATACATTGTTTTCTCTATTAGAGTCATATCGAGATTTATGCACAATCCAAGCAAGCTTCACCTTGGAGCTAAAAATAGAGTACTGAGATATCTAGCTGGGACAACAGAGCATGAAATTTGGTATTCTAAGATAACAAATTTCACATTAACTGGCTTTACTGATAGTGATTATGCATGCATCATTTATGATAGAAAGAGGACACATGGTTTCTCCTTTAATCTTGGATAGCAGTTTCATGGAATTCATAAAAGCAGGAAGTGGTGGCCTTATCAACTTCATAGGCCGAATATATTGTAGCAACCTCTATAGCTTGTCATGTAATTTGGTTAAGGAGACTTGTTGCAGATTTTATTAAGAAACCAACTGGGGCATCTGAACTTTTTTACTATCACTATATTTGAGGTCTTGTCTCTACTAGTGAAATTATTTTGAAGTCTTGTGTTACAAACGAGCAAATAGCAGACATCTTCATGAAGTCACTTCCCTAAGCAAAGCACGAGTTCTTCAGAGGTCAACTTGGAGTTGGCATGTTTGAGTCTGGGGGGAGGGGGTGTTGAGAAGTGATTCAATGATACTTGACCAAGTCTTAGTTTCCTTTGTGCCAGACTAATAGCTAATTAGTAATTAGTGGGTACCTAAATTTTAGTATTTCAGTTCCGTTGTAAGCCTATTTAATAGGCAGGTCTCTTAGTTTCAAGTTGCATCAAGTTGCATCAGAAATAAAGAAGACCACAATAGCTTTTTCTTCTCTTTTGCTCTATTTTTCAGTTCATTTTCTCCTTTACTTCCTTTTTCTTTACAGCAGTTGTCATTCACTTGGAGGGTATGGAACATAAACATCAAAATATACTTTTTTGATATAGTACTAAATAATTTTGTCAACGAACAAAACTAATCCTTAGTGTCTTTCTTTTAACTTCACCACATATATTTATTTAAAGTTGTAAATTATAATGAAAATGTATCATATATTTTCTACACGAACTTTTCAAAATTCAGATTAAAGATTATTTTAAACTGCAGGGGCTTGCTGGTGAACTCAATGAGTGCACTACACCTTGTCTCACAATTATATAAAATAGAAAAGAACTTGGGTTGTACATGTGCATCTCATATCTATAGTATTGTATTAATTGAGTGAAACAATTAGATTTTCTTGTTTTGTAATTGGTTGTGTTCTCATGCATCATCTCTTTTTAACTAAACAAATGATAAAGGACAAATGATAAAGGGTAAGTATCCTATGTCTTTGTCCGCCAATTATAAAAATTTAGAGATGGAAAAGTAAGCGATTTGGACAAAATCAGACAGATTAAATCTGCAAACTCTATCTTTTAGTTATTCCAACACAAAAATAGAAATATCCTTCTCTTTCTTCACTTATGTATACATTGGAACAACTCTTCAAACCTAACCGATCTTTGGTTTGTTGAAGCTGTACACAACATGTTCAATCTCTCTATCAAAATCTTTTTGCTGCGCAAGTTTTCCTTGACGATACGACAAAGAAAGCCAAAGATATTGAAACTCTTAAGGTTATATAAAAGAGGATCAGAGATGTAATATACAAAGCAGAAGACAAAGCTGATTCAAGCCTAACAAGCATTGTTTTAGCTGATATAGAGAAGGATGTCACGGACTTAGACTTCAACTAAACTCTCTGTGAGGCATTCAACAACTTACGATATTTTCACGATATTGTAAGCTCAAGCTCACGTTACGATCATGTAATATTTCTTGCTTTTTCTTGATTGAGTTACAAATTAATGTCCTCCTATTTATAGTTCACACCTAAGGGCTAAAGTGCAAAAACAAATTTCTATACAAGCCCCTACATATTTACAAATAGGCCACTTTTCTAGAATTCTCTAACAAGTCTAGGCCTTCCAAGTAATCTTCTATAATATTCTACAGTCTTCTTCAAACCTCTCCAAGACTGTAGACTCTTCCCACTAAGGCTAGCTCACTTATTCTTTAATTTCATGCCCAAGTGGTATGACAAAGTTTTGGGTCATGACAAGGGGCTTGTAAATACTTCGAGGAAAAATTGCTAAAAGTGGAAAAAGATGTTGATTCTCTCGGGAAAGAAGTGCCATAGATTGAGTTTAACAAGCATGGAAGAAAATCTTCATAACAAGTCCTCACCAGAAAAAAAAATACTATTGTTGGGATGGAGGATGACTTCAATGCCATACTTGAACACCTCACTGCCCAAATAGACAATTTAGCTGTCGTAGCAATTTTTTGTATGTGCAATATAGGTAAGACAACTCTTACCAAAAAAGTTTATGATGATTATATTTGTTCTCAATTTGATAAACATGCATGGGTCACTATCTTCGAAGAATACAATGAGAGACAAATGCTCCTTGAAATTGTCTCTACAATTACAGGAAGCAATCAAGAAATGAGCGATGATCAACTAATGAAGATTGTGTAAAGAGGTCTGAAGGGTGGGATATTTATAATTGTCAAAGATGATATATGGAGTATTGAGGCATGGGACCAAATCTAAAGAATATTTCCAAATGATGACAATAGAACTCGAATTTTACTAAATACTCAACTCTTGTATGTTGCTGATTATGTCGGTTGTCCTGATTTTCCACCTCATAGAAATACTTTTATACGTCTTGATGACAGCTTGAACTTCACCAAAAAATCATTCAAAAAAAGATTTGTTTCCTCCTCTACTTGTAGAACTAGGGAAGCATATTGTTCTACAATGTCAAGGATTACCTCACTCGATTGTTGTCGTTGCTGGACTTCTTGGTCAAATGGACCCAACAAATGATAATTGGAAAAATGTTGAGGAATATCTGAACTGATTCTTTGGTACTATATCCGAACATTTCAATCAATTCTTTCCTTGGAGGTTTTCTTGAAGATAATTAGATTAATGTTTCCAAGTTGATTACAAACAATAAAAGGTTTGAAGTGGTGGCATAGGAGTATCTAGAAGAGTTAACAGATAGAAGTCTAACTTTGGCTTGTACATGAAGGACTAATGGAAGGATAAGAACTTGAAAATTCATGATCTTCTTCGCCAACTATGCCTAAGTAAATCCATTTATGATCAACGGCGAGTGATCCTTCTTTCTACACTTGAAGAGAAACATGATTATTGTAAGCGACATAGCAATGGTATAATCCGCACCTTTATTTCAATGCAAGCAGATATTCCAAAAAAGATGTTTTACAGTTGAAGTTGCTAAGGTATTGGACGTATTTTTAATTGAATATGATTTCTCTTGTGTAATACCTCAGCTTGTACATTTGAGATATGTTTCTGCAAGAATTGAGAAATCTATAGACCATAATTCTTCAAAGAGAAATGGACAGGGTTGATGCTCCTAGTAGTTATACATCAGAAAAATGTCAGAGATAAGACATTTGGATATTGGATCGCTACTATATATATATCTAATCCTCTTGAGGCAGAAAATCATGGTATTGAAGAAAAACCTTTGCTTCTCAATAGTTTGTAATATCCTGATATATGCTGATAAAGAAGAGATTATATGTTATGCAATTCAAAGGATAAAATCAATATGACAATGGACTAAGAACATAACATATATAATTAAAATTACTAACTTCGACTAAATCATAACTGATTAACACAACACTCAGTACTGACTTCGACTGAATCATAACTCATGAACATTTCATGATGAACACCTCAAATGACAAATGAACCTAGATACTTAATATAATACTTACGTTTTTATTTTACTTTCAACAATTCCATAACACGCGCACTAGTAATTGGGAACTATGGAAGAAGTTGATCCACTAACCCTTTTATTCACCATTTGTGTCTCTTTTTCAACCTTTTTCTTTAGAATTTCCAATGCCTTCTTCAAGTGTTGAAGTTGGAATAAGTGAAGTTCTTCCATAGGAGATTCCCACCATAGACCATTAGCTCTCTTCCTAATTTCTCGAAGGGATTCTCCGCTATTTTTGTCCATCTGGAGAACCCCCTCGAGGTTCATGGGCTTGGTATTGAGCTCACGAATATCAGCTTCTCTACGAGCCACGATTTGTTGATTGTGGACATCGTTATTTGGTAAAGGAAGGTTCCTCCCAAGGAACCTCTCCACCAACGTGTTCATGCTAGGGTGACCAAAGGAGAAAACTCCTTTATCACCCGGGGAAAATACCACAATGACAATTTCAGCACCACATAGCGTATAAAGTTCACTAGCCTTTTTGAATAGACCAGCACGACGCTTAGAAAACATAACTTGTAAGTTCCTCGCATTCTTCATTTTCACCATGTCAACCCTTTGACGACCCTTGCTGATCCTTGTTGTCATGTCTAAAGGATCACTAAGAAATTGTGAAAGTAAAATTGTGATTTTTGGTCTTAACACCAACAACTTTATATAGGAAATTGTGTTTTAAAATAACTTGGGGAGCCTAGAAATTTATGTTCTTTCTTCTTTTTTGGATTGAAGAAAAGTATTGAAAATGAAAAACACTAGATTCACTTGCCCTACATTCTTTGTCTCGGTAGATATAGATCTTATTATCATAATTATACGATAAATATTTTTCCTAATTAGAATAATATTATTGGATTGCACTTGACCGCCATTTATTTGAGAACAATTATTTTTTTTAAAATATCAAATGATTAATAAAACCCTTAATGTTTTAATAGTAAAACGATTTACCATTGAATTTTCCTAGTCAATCATCATTTAAAGACCTACAATGTATCACATCAAGCATATGCGGGTGTTTGGATTTATAAATATATCACAAACTCCATGTAGTGATATATTTGCCTTTTTAATTAGTAAATGTTAAACAACTTACATTTCAAATATTATATTGATTTGTATTGGATTTATTTAACAACAAGCAACTCTCTCTAAATAATAGAATTTGTAAGCTAATTTATTTGAATAAATTTATAAGTACAAATATAAAACATAAAATACAGAAAATAAACAAAATCGTTAAAAGAATTTGAGGGATATTTTTTTTTGCTTTACATAGATTTATACCGTGGGATTAAATTCTATGTATTCCTAATATCACCAAATGTAAGGTATTTAGTTATACATCTTATACCATGTAAGGTGTATAACTAATCCATAAATTAGTTATACATAGGCCTTAAATTCCTACCAAACATAGTACTAAATAATACCATACAAATACATGGACTATTTCTCCTATCATTCCCTTCCAAACGACTCATTAATCGTTTTCAGTTTTTTTATGTTTCTACAACAGATATAAACTTTGTCCTAATTAAACTTTCTTCTGCGTGTCTCTGCCCAACCTATGTGTTACCATAATCTAGTATTCCATTAGTGATGAGCTACCAAAGGAATTCGTACCAAAACCCTAAATTTTCCTCAGATTAACTCGCTGGTAGGCGTCATTGTCAACACAGCGATAGATGACCTACGCTCCATGCTGGTGAACCACCACCAAAACCACCATTGAACTATGCAACAACTTTTAATAAAGTAGAAGACAAAATCAAAATGCCTATCCCTATCAAAGATATTACTTACATCCATGGAGACCCAACTATATTATGGGAGGAAGAAGAGGTTCAGATCATGATCATTAAAGAAGAATTACAGTATGCCATAACTGAAAATTTTTCTTACGGCTGGTCAAACGTAGAAAAGATTTGTAAATTGATCCTTTACAGTGTGACATTCAAGTCTGAATGTAAGGAAGGATTCTAGAGTGATAGACACATACTAATTCATCTTACTAATATGAAAGTTTACGTACATTTCATGTCAAAACCAACATATTTTTTGAAGGCTAAAGACCGATATAATATCAGATGTGACCTCTAAAGTGGGAACCCTAGTTCAACCCAGAGGCGGAAAATGCCCTAGCGTGGATCTTTTTTTCATCCCTATCACCTAACTTTTTCATTAAAAGATCCTTGTTTACGATGGCCAAAGCAGTGGGAAAACCGTTACATGTGTCATGGCTACAATAAGCAAATCTAGACCTAGTTTTGTCAAGGTAAAGGTTGAAGTCGACTTATTGAAAGAATTTCTCAAACGGATCAATGTTGGAGTTAAGAAGACATAATTTGAGGAAATCATCTCAACATGGATAAAATTCTTATACGATTACATGCCAAAGTATTGCAAATATTGCGAACTTCAAGGCAGAGGCATGATTTTCGTCGAGGGGGTTCAAAAAGATAAGTAAGCACACTAATAGTATTCACAAATAAGTGGATTAGGGGGGGGGGGGGGGGGGGGGGGGGGGGGGGGGGGGGGAGTAAAATATAAACAGGTTAGATTCGATATAAGCAACTATAAAATTCAACTCTACCTCAAGACAAACAATAAAATCGAGGAAGTATGTGTTTGACATAATATTAAAATGAGTACGAGAGAATGTATTTTTTTTTTAAATTTTATGCATGGTCTTGTCTCCATTATTGTTCTATATATATGTTACTAGTATATGTACCCGCGTAATGCGTATATAATATTTAAAAAAAATTAAATTTTTTTATTGTGATATCTAGTTTGAGTATATTAAATCATACAAAAGTTCAACTATCATATTGTTCCTCATTAATGAAATGTAATCCCTCCCCATCCCCATCCCCATCCCCCTCCCCACCCCACCCACCCCCACCCCATAACTAATTCTATGTGAATAGACACAACTAATAAATTTTATGTATCATATGTTATTATTACTATTATATTGTTCACTATTTAAAATCATTAAATTGTTAGTATTGATTTTTATTAGCTTTTCATTTATCTTAATATAATCATTAAATAATTTTCTAATTAATATAAAACATATATATTTATTGTGTTTACTCGTGATCTTTTAATTTTTATTTTAGTGTTCTCATCTCTCTAATTTAAAGTTTTATGGACAATAATAGGTATATTATTTAACTATTTTATTGTATTCTCAAAATTATTGAAAATATTTTCCCCACCCCTCTTCCCCCTTCTTTTTTTTACTGTATTTTTGTTACTTTTCGCTAATCTAATTTGAATGATTTTTTTATGTTACATGTCATAAGCAGTTGAGTGTTTTTTTATTTCAATATATAGAATACTAAGCTTAAATTTGTTAGTTAAATTCTATATTTTAATGTGTTATTATTTATTGAGATTTTAGTTATATGATATATAGATTTTAAGTTTTTTCTTGTTATAATTGAAAATATATTTTCTCATCTAAAAGCCCTTCAACTTTTTTTACATTATAATTTATAATTTGTTTCCTAGTTTTGCCTTAACTTAATAGGTATTGTATTATTCATAAATTAGTATCCTTACATTAATATGTAAGTTTTTAATAGCTTGTCGCTTTATCTAATATTCTTATGGTGCGGTGCATAAGATATTAATAAGGATATCAGTTAGTTATTTATGTTTACATTTTATAATGAATAATTTTTGTACAACATGATATTAAAATTGATAAAATTCACTAATAAAGTTAGTGATCAGTAACTTTAAAAAAAAAAGTAATCTTAACATTATAAATCATTGTAGAAGTATATGTAAGAGAGGCTAAGAAAGTAAAACTCAATTTACCAATCAAATTTTATTTAAGTTTGAATTCAAATATTATTTATAAAGAACTTAATTCATATATATATATATATATTCAAAGTTGGATTTTAGTTGTGCTCCTACATCATATTAAAATATAATAAGAATATTTATTATCATATCACTAGTATGATAATAAATTTATTTCAAATTGACTGTTCATGATAAACAAATTTATTTTATATCTTAACTCTATTTTAATACCCAAAAAAATGTTATAAACATGAGTAAATGTGTATCGTTGAGATCTTGGTCATAGTTCAGGGGTACTTATGAATTATTTTCTTTTAATATGTATGCAATTTTATAAATTGTGTAAAATATATATATCAACAATACGACATTCACTAAAGATCACAAACGTCATGTAGTGATATATTTGTCTTTTCAATTAGTAAATGTTAAACAACTCACATTTCAAATATTCTATTGATTTGTATTGGAAAAGTAAAAAAAAAATGAAAAAGATAGAAACAAAAAATCAAAATTTTTCTAGATAAAATACAATTATTCATTGATCAATCTATGGAATTAACATAATTGTGAATCAAAAAAAATTGTGCTTTAAAATTGTGATAAAAAATAAAGAAGTGTGATGAAAATAAAGAATGAAGAAGAAGAGGAAAATGGGTGGAGTTTGAAGAAGAAGAGATGTGGGGAGTGGGGGTGGAAAAGAGGATTCTAATTTTATTTTTTTTACTTTAATTTCAAACTGACGCGCCTATTTTTTTATTTTATTTTATTGACATGTTGGTTTTAGGGGGTAAGAAAAATCACTTTTGAATAGTATAGATGTGTAATAGGTCACTATGATAGTTTAAACGTGTAACTGACTTTTCAGAACAAGTTCAAGGGGAAATTTATGCCTTTTCCCTATAAAATATTAATCATCTATTTCATGTTTAGGAATCTTGATTTAATTAATTAAATATTAGCCGTTAATTTTTTCTTATGTCATGACTCTTCAATCTAAGTAAAAATTTGAGGAAATGGAAAGGAGTTGGATCCAAAAATAAATAAATAATAAGAAACTACAATATTTTTTTTCTATAAAAAAAATTGGGGTCTTGAAAAGGTATATTGCTTTGGTTTGGATAAATAATTAGAAATTATCTAATTGAGGTGGGCTCTTCATATTATCCAAGGAGAATGACACATAATAAATATTTTTTAAAAATAAAGAATAAAGAGAGAATTGTTAATTTCAAGGGTACAAGTGAGTCAAAAAGGTGAATGGAAGGATATTTTTAGACCAAAAGATGGATGAAGGATATTTTTAAACCTTTTCCTATAGTTTAGGAGTATTTTTGACCCTTTTCCGAAATAGCAACTCTCTCTAAATAATAAAATTTGTAAGCTAATTTATTTGCATAGATTTACTAGTACAAATATAAAACATAAAACACAGAAAATAAACAAAATCGTTAAAAGGATTTGAGGGGTATATCTTTACACAGATTAATACCATGGTATTAAATTCTATGTATTCCTAATGTCACTACTAAACAACTGCAGAAAAACAACGGCCAAAAGCGACGGACTGCGTCGCTTTTTTGGTCAAAATTGATGGAAAAGTGACGCAGTCATGTTCGTCGCTTTTTGTCTAGACGCTTTTCAAAAAGAGACGGACTGTGTCGCTAAAAAGCGACGGACTCCGTCGCTTTTTTAAAATTTTCATTTTTTTTAATTTCCAAAAAGCGACGCAGTCCGTTGCTTTTCTGGAAATTTAAATTTTGAAAATCCCAGAAAAGCAACGGACTAAAGGACCCTGTCCATCGCTTTCTGGAAATTATTTTTTTGAAAAATCCAGAAAAGCGACGGACTAAAGGACTCTATCCGTCGCATTTTTGGGTTTTTAAAAAAAATAAAACCCAGAATAGTGACGGACAAAACCACCCTGTTCGTCGCTTTTTCTGCAATTTATTTTACGCCAGTTTCTGCTGCCCACCTGCAAATACAATTCAATTCAGCCCAATCAAACATACAACATTATAAAGAAGCTACACAAAACATGAAACAACAAACTTAAATTAACATTCAAAAGTATCTAAATCACACTTTAAAGACTTGTAAAGTCTTTCAAAATTTATTTCAAAATTTCAAAAAGTTCATAAATTTCATAAAAGAGACCTAAACTATGGAGTGCGATCTACAAAATCAGCATCCTCATCACTGTTGTCGTCGGTGTCCTCGGCAGGAGAAGATATAATAAGTCAATGAGTGAGGTTCATCACTTGTTCTTTGATTTGTTGAAGGGTCACACTCATGCTTTGTTGTTCAGCTACTCTTCTCCGCTCCGACTCTGTCAGTGCCGATGTAAGTTGTGCTATTTGAGCCGACATAGCAGCACTCTGAACACCGTCAAGTGCTTCGGCTTGATGTAACGATCCAATACCTTGTAACCCTGACTGAAGTGGTCTAACATTTTTCGAGAGCCTCGACCATAGACTCTACCCTTGTGTGTCCCCTTTACCACATTTTCTGTCCAAATTTCGATAGACAGTTCAGGTGTCATTTGGACCGAACTATCTAGATTCTAGTGACGTACTGATTAAACTCATTCTGCATATTAAATATAAAAATTGACATCAATATATACATATCATAAATATATTCACTATTAATATATACTATTCATATTAAATAACTTACAAAAGTTTGTTTGGTCCTTTCCTCCACCCACACATTCGGATTCAACTCATTTTCTTTCTTCTTCACATGAGTCATCTTGAAAACCTCCGGTTCAATGGGAGGGCGCCCCATTTCTTTTTCATATGAATAAAACTGAAATTTATAATGATATATATGAATCAACTAATTATTTATTTAAAAGTTTGAATTAGAACTTACCATCTATCTTGTAATTGTTCCAACGGTCTTTGCACCTCCGGTGTGCAACGAGCCACCTTTAAGACTGCCTCTATCCTTTTTGACTTGTTCGAGCATTGCCTTGAACTTATATGTGTTCCAATACTGACGCAATTCATCAAAAACATGAGGTAACATCCAACCCGGACGTTGATTAGTATTCCAAACTTTTTTTAGCTAGCTAGACAGTCTCGTGGATGCCCTCCTTTCAAATGTGGTCACAATGACCATAATGTACCTCGGCTCCCAAGTACACATAGTCTGAAAAATAATTTGAATAGCGTTAATTAGATCGATAGTAGAAAAAGTAAATTATACTAAAATTATTAAACTTAACTAAAAAATATATACCTTAAATTCATTAAACATCGTCTGGCATATACTGTTCGAAATCTCGCTCCAAGAGTGATAATCCTGTGTAAAAAGTCTTCTAACATAGTCTTTAAAAACCCGGGCAGCATCCTTTGCAGGATTCTTGTCACACCCCGAGCCTACACCCTGGGCGGGACTAGCACTTGAGAACCATTGATGGCCCCAAGCGAACCTTGGCCTAGCTTAACTCATAGCAAAAGACTTCAAGCATTAATACAAGGATTCAAATGCACTTTAAAACAACTGTCTCAAATAAACTTAAAATGTTTAAGGATAAACATTCAAATTAGCCAAAGTGGCAACTCAAGTCTTTTAGCAAAACAGTTGAAATAGAAAACTAAAGAACTCATATCTAATTGTCTATGAAGCCTCTAAATACTAAAAGGGATGTCGTGACAAGACCCCCAATCATCCTAACAACTGACTAACAAAGAAATAGAAAGGGAATACTCTGAAAAGCAATGAGGCTCACCAACTGACTCTGAGTGCTCAAGTGGATCAACGAAGCGCTGGATGCTGATGTTGGTTACCTTTATCTACATCATAAAATGATGCAAGCCAAATGGCATCAATACATTGAATGTACGAGCATGCGAGGGAAAAACTAAACATGACATAAGCTTGAAAGGAATCTGAAAGAACACTTACCTTAGTTTTACTCAACTCATGGATACTCAACTCAAATTCAAAGTAAAACAACAATAAAGGTGCAGTTTATACAAAGCATTTAAAACACTAGATGATAAATCAATGTATTAAAGAGATACAATAACAACTAAGTTTACATATAAAGTAATATAATACTGTGGGAGTTTCTCTAATCGACAACCATCACTATGAGCTAAAGTGATCATACATCGTCTCGCCCACGCTGCCAGAACTATCCTATACCTTGTCGTGATATAGAACGCCTCAACTAAGTGGATCCACTAGTCTATGCTAAAAATCACTAAGGAATCATCAAAAAAATATGACCCTTTCTTACCCATGATGGCTACATGGTTTATGGAGACTTAAGTTATTATGAACTCGTCCCCATATCGGCGCTCAATACTACTCCCAAAATATACTCAGCTCATATGTTTTAAAAACAAAAACTCTTTCTGTAGTTTGAGATAATTACTCAAAACTAGCTCAAAGGCTCTCTTGGAAATCGATGTTTCCTTTCTTGTTTAAATGTAAAAACATTTCAACTCTTGGGAATACGTAGTTCCTATATAATCTTTTGAAGAAATGAGCTTTACTCTTACTCTTTACTCAACTCAAATCTCAAGCCTTAAAACAAAGTTAAAATATTTATAAAAGAGTTTTGGAAGACTCTATGAACTTCTCTTGACTTGACTCTTAACTTTTCTTGAATTGAATTATGGATTCAAGGCTCATGATCTCATGTTTATGGATGATTTCATGATGTTTAGACGTACCTTAGAGTGTAGAAATCAACTAGAAAACTTAGGTACGTTGCTAGGGAACTCAAATGGAAAGAAGTGGTAAAGGGTAGAGGACTTGGCGTCCCTGGCGCTCTGAGTGGCGCGGGGCGCCAGAGGGTAAATTTCAGAGACTGGCTTGGGGCGCTCTAGCTGGCACGGCGCCTCAGAGGCCAAACTTCAGAGCACTTTGTGGGGCGCTCTGAGTGGCGCGGCGCCTCACCCCTTTTCTCCAGATTTTGATGAATTCTCTTTTTCGTTGTTCAACTCTAAACCCTCTAAATTCAATTGGGTGTTTCCCCAAACACTTAGATTTGACTACATAATCAAATTATGCAAGAATCTACTCAAAATGACACCTAATTTCATGAATCTAAGTCAAGAACTCCTCAACAACACCAACAATCAAGATTCAAACGAAACTTTCAATAATATTCATCAAGAACTCATAAACTCTTCTTTCAAGAATATAATTACGCTTAATCAAATCATGATTGGCGCGTAAGTGAACTAACCCAACCCTATCTGATCTCACATACCTCGTAGGGATCACTCCTTGACGAAATCCACGATCTTAGCTTCAAGTCCTTGACGATTCCTTGTTTCTTCTCCTCTTTCTCCTTTTCTTTTCTCTTCTCTCAAAACCCTAGCTCAATTTCAAAAGCATAAACTGAATCCAATCAGTTTAGACCCCAACTTAATTACCAAAAATGAAATTAATTAATTGGGTATGGAAAAGACAAAAATACCCTTCTAAAATCCGGTTTTCACTTTCCTTATCTAGACAACCCAACTTCAAATGGACATCTCTCCTTCATACAAACTCGAAATTGAGCAAACTCGTCGGCGTTGAAAAGATAATTCAAAGATATTTCATACGGTATCTGGTAGCACACCTAACACATTATGATCTAGGAGTTATAGTCATTTGAAGTTGACCCAAAACTCAAACTTAACATAACTTAACCGATTTTCCAGATTTTTCATTCTTTCCAAAAATGACTAATTCTAGCTCTTTCTAGTTCTTTCAAATAGTGAGGTGTTACAATTCCACCTGCAAAACACATAATAAATATGTTAGTTCATGAATAATATATTTATAGTATAAGAAATAAATAAAATAAAGTAACAATTAGATAACAAAACAAACTTACGATGATCTATCCGGCTCAATCATGACTCTACCAAGTATGTCCTTCTGGCCAGGAGCTAGAGCAGACATCTCATCATCAGGTGTAGCACTAGGTGCAGTTGTAGATGAAAATAATACATGAGGATGCACAGAACGCTGAGTCAATGGAGGTGTACCGGCCATAGCATCTGACTGCTCGCTACTAGAATCTCCAATCCTCATAGCAGATAACTAAGGAGATGTACCTGTGGGAGATGGAGTACCATACGATATCCTACATGTCGATAAGTGTCGTGCTCGATGAATTTCCTGTAAATGTAGGCCCTCGTAATGTCGTGGAGGGAATGCCTGTGAAGTAGAGGAAGCACTGACTGGTCGACGATAATTAGGATAATATGTCTGAGGATCCGTCGTACCAAATTGAACAACAAATAAATGAGTATCATGGCTAATGCGATCTGGCACAGAAGAAATAGATCCTCGAATATCCTTAGGATCTATGGGTCTCCTAGACTTCTTCTTTTTAGCCCTATTAGTCTGGCTAACTCCAAGTTGCTCGCGAGATCTATCACCGTCACCGCTTGATGACATCTGTATGCAAATTTACATGTATAATATTTAAAAATCACAAATTAAATAACATTAGCAAAAATAAATTAACTTACATATGCTAGCTTTCATTCTACTACTATTCCTCCTAGCTTGTTTCAATTCCATCATTCTCCCATTGTTCCTCCTTAATTGTTTCATTTTCATTATCGCCCCATTCTTCGTCATCAAATGATTCATTTTCCTCATTCTCAGATATTTCTTCCTCAACATTCACTATCTCATCATCGTATACTTCTTCTAATATGTGTTGAGGATGTTCTAGTGTGGTTTCCAATATAACATCAACTTGTTAATGAACAATTGCAACATCATTTTGATACGCCACATCTAAGACATTGTCAATTTCAATTCTTCCCACAAACTTAGTTCTTATAACAACCCACCAATCAGCTTTGTCTCTACGCAATGGATATAGAGCTAAATACACATGTTTAGCATTTTGTGCAATAATAAAAGGATCATAACTTTTGTATTTCCTAGTGTGCTTAACTTCAATTATATTATGTTGATGGTCCACCTTTGTGCCTCTTTGTGATGGGTCAAACCACTCACACCGAAACAATACAATCTTCTTGTTAGGCCAAACTGAATACCTCACTTCAATAATCTAATGAATGACACCATAATGTTCAATAGTTTAGCCAGTACCATCAGCATCACCTTGTATGTAGACACCACTATTATTTGTTTTCTTGTTCCTAGAAACTTCTTCAGTTTGAAACTTAAAACCATTGACACAATACTTATTCATTATCAATACTTGAGATTCAAGTCCAAGTGCTACTTCTTGCTCTAATTGCAAATTTTTGACACTTGAGTATTCATCGTAAACCTACGTGATTGTTATTTAAAGTAATATAATTTAGAATAACATGAATATATTATTAAATACTTAGTGATTCAATGTAAGCTTGCCACACTTACATAGTTTATTAGCCATATGGAAAATTTTGTATAGATGACTTCATTACCCATGTGTTTACGAACAAGCTAATCATTTTACATTCAAATATTTTGTTAGTTAATGAACACTTATTAGTATGTAATGTTAAGCACCTACATGCACTACACGGACACCTAACCAATCCATTATTCTTGAAAATGTCAAGTGTCATTGTATGTTCAATAAAATCTCTAACACCGTCAATAAACTCAGGTTTCAAACCAACACCAGTTTCATAATACATATTATACATCCACAAACGATGATCCATCTACAAAAATATAGATATTCAATTATATTATAAATTAAATTTAATAATAATTTTACTACATTAAACTAATTTATATTGTTAATATATATGTATAATTACTTAGTAATTTTATATATATATAAATTAATTAGTTCATAAATACTACATTTCAAGATCTACAAAGTGCAAGCTTAATTAATTCATAAATTTTAATTAAGTTTAAGATTTTAAATAATTAATTATATTAATTCTAATTAAGTTAAATTTATTATAAATTAAGTTCAAAGTTTCTAATTAATTAACTTCAAATTAAGTGCATGTTCTAATTAAGTTTAATTATTAAGTTCTAATCAATTAAGGTCACCAGAATTAGTTATATTCAAGTTCAAGTTCAAGTTCTAAATTCAAGTCCATATAAAAGGTGATTAGTTATATATAAAGTTCAAATCCAATAATTTGTTATATTCAAGTTCTAAGTTCAAATTAGTTCAAGTTCTAATTAAATTCAATAGTGATATTCAAGTTCCAAGTTAAAGTTCAAGTTCAAATTTTAAATTCAAGTTCATATCTAATCTATAAAATTAGTTATATATAAACTTGTAATCCAATAATTAATTATAGATATTCAAGTTCTAATTCCATAAAAAAAAACCTATTTATGACATTCAAACATTCATCAATATATATTCATAACATTCAAACATTCATCATATAATACTCAAAACACTTCAATTACTAAATCTAACTTCAAATTAACACTTTACTAACTAACAATCAATCAAATTTTAAAAAAACCATAAATTCAAAAATCTTCAATTCAAAACCCTAATAAAAATCCTAATTCATTTACTAACTAACAATGCCCAATTCAAAATATGCCTAATTTTAAAAAAACCCTAAATTCAAAAATATTCAATTATCTATACCTGACTAACAATAATCAAATCAAATTAACAATTGATTAAACACAACCCAACAAACTAAAATAATAATATACTAACTAAAAATCAACTATAATCACTAGAATTGAAAAAAAAAAAACGAAAATTAAACACTAACCTTAACAAAGAGGAGAGGCAGCAAGGGACAACACACTGGCAGGGCGGCAACGGATGGCGCTTGGCAATGAGTAGGGGCGGCAACTGGCAGCGACGGCGGTGGAGGCGGCAGATCGATATAGAAAGAAGGGAGAGAATAAGAGTGAAGGGAGAAGAAGAGAGAAGAGAGAAAACAAAATAAGAAAATCCCGATCTGGGTCAAAGATATTTTAAGAAAAGCGACGGACAACATCTCTTTATCCGTCGGTTTTTTTAAAATAGTTCACCAAAATTTTGATCAAAAAAGCGAAGGACTAAGAGATGTTGTCCGTCGCTTTTCTTAAATGTTTGACTAGTCGTTTTGACCAAAAAGCGACGAACTTTGAGATGTTGTCCGTCGCTTCGTTTAAAAATAATTAATCAATTAATTATTAATTATATATATATTTGGCGCAAATACCCGCAAAAAAACCGAGGGACTAAGAGATGCCGTCCGTTGCTTTTTAAAAATAATTTTTTTAAATATTTTTTTATTAAAAAGTGATGGACAATGTGGCTTATGGCGTCGCTTTTTGGAGCGACCTTGTCCGTTGCTTTTCGGTCCGTCGTGTTTTAGCAGTTTTTTAGTAGTGTATCAACAAATATAAGGTATTAGTTAGACATTCTATACCATGTAGGGTGTATAACTAATCCATGAATTATTTATACATAGACATAATATTAAAATGAGTACGAGAAAATGTATTTTCTGAGACTGTGTAAAGAAGATTTACAGTTTGCCATAATTGGAAAATTTACTTATTGTTGGTTAGAACTAGAAGAGATTCGTAAAATTAGTCCTTTACGGTGTGAGATTCAAGGCTGAGTGTAAGGTAGGATTCTTGAGTGATAGAAACATCCTAATTCACCTTACCACTATATAAGATTATGTATATGTCATGTATAAACCAACATATTTTTGAAGGATAAAGACGGGTATACTATCAAATGCACTCTAAAGTGGGAACCCTAGTTCAACCCAGAGGCGGAAACTTCTACTGCCTTTGCGTGGATCTTTTTTCCATTCCTATCACCTAATTTTTTTTCATTAAAGAATTCTTGTTTACAATGGCCAAAGCAGTGGGGAAACTGTTACATGTTGACATGGCTACAATAAGAAAATCTAGACCTAGTTGTGTCAAGGTAAAAGTTGAAGTCGACTTATTGAAAAAATTTCCCAAATGGATCAATGTTGGAGTTAAGAAGACATCTACTGGGAAAATCATCTCAACATGGATAAAAATCTTATACGATTAGAATATTGCAAATATTGCAAACTTCAAGATGGAGGCATGATTTATGTTGAAGGGGTTCAAAAAGATAAGTAGGCATACTAGTAGTATTCACAAATGATTGGATCGGGGCGGGTCAAATATAAACGGATCAGATTCGAAAATATCAACTAAATAAAATTCAATTCTACCTCAACACAAACAATAAAATAGAGGATGTATGTGTAACACGTCAAAAATTTCTAAGTTAAGACCCGAACTATTTTTTATTTACATGTAGGGTCATATCGGGTTATTCTTAAATTGCCCATATATGTTTAAAGGTAAATTCTTTAGTGTGGGAATGATTTTGGATATCAATTAAGGTCACTAGAAACTCCTAGCACAAAGTTGAGTTGAAAGTTTCTTTACCGATTAAGTTTTGATGTAAGATTTTCTTTGGTTCAACTTCAAATGACCATATCTCTTAGAATATAAAGAGTTACATGGCAGATAACCTATCAAATTAAAGGTATTTGAATTTTCTTTCCAACACCATCAATTTTGCAACTAAATTACCTACGAATTTCTTAAATTCGCAAGTATAATTACCTACAAAGGTTTTTCCATCAGATTTTAATTGGCCAAAAAATTTGCAGGTAATCAAATTACTTAAGGATTTTACTGTATTATCGCTATGAAAATCCCCAGGTAATCAACACTTTTCTTGTAGTGTGTGTCATGGCTTTGTTGAGGATATTCTAGTGACAACAACAATATAATAAAAATAAACCTTCAAGGGATTAATTTTACAACTTATTTCATTCGTGTGACTAATTAGTTAGCAATTGATCCAGTGCAAGCATCCAAGTATATTTGTTCAAATTATTTATGATTTGATAAAGGGTAAAAAATATCCCTTAATTATGTAAAATTGAATAAAAATGTCATTACTTAATAGTTTCATTTAAAAGTACCTTTATAGTTTTAAAAAAAGGGAAGTTTAAAGATGATACTCATCCATAAGACCATAACTAGGGACTAGCACATCATATTCATCCCACAAATTTCTTTTCTTACGCTAGAGAAATAGGCAATGTCTGCTTAAGTTGTTTTTACTGAGCAAAAGCGACACAAATATTAGATTAATAATTAATGATTTGAAATTCATCTTGACTTGTTCTTAACTTTTTTTTCTTTTTTTTTATTTAAATAAATATAAAAAAATCACCTAAACTATCTCATTATTTTGAGTTTCATACTCAAACTATTGAGAGTGTGAATTTTATACCTAAACTATCACTTATTAGTTTGAGAAACACACCCCTCTTTTTATTACATTCTCTTCATAGTGTGTGTACCGCACTCTCTCTTTTATTTTTAAAAATTTGTCTCATAACACTCCACATGGACAAAACATTCCACCTTGACAAAAATAAAATAAATTATTAACTTAGTTAAAATTAAAGATTAAAAAATTATTAACCCAAAATAATAATAATTATTTATAAAATAAAATGTAAATATTTCTCTTACCCCCACTCCATCACTTCCTGTAACCGTATCCCCCTCCCCCCCCCCCCCCATTTTTAGTTCTTTTTGGTTTAAATTTCTTTTATAAAAGTATTTAATTTATTTTTAGTTCAACTCCCCCTCTCCCTCAAATTAGATTTTTTTTTTTTTAATATAAATAAAATAATATCAATTTTTTTTTGGAATGAGTGGGTGTTTTTTTTTTTTTAGGGGGGAGGGGATGGAAGGGAAGGGAGGGGGTGAAGTATGAATTTATTAAAAAATATTTTATAAAAGAAATTTTAAAAAATAAAAGGACGGGGGATGTCGCAGAAGGTTGGGGGGGAAGGTGGTGTAGTGGGGTAAGAAAAATAATTTAAATTTTACTTTTTGAAAAAAAAATATTTCTTTTGGATATTAATACTTTAATCATTAATTTTTAATTAATACTAATAGTTTATTATTTATTTTTTGTCAATGTAAAATAATTTATCCATGTGGAATGTCATGTGTCAATGTTTTTGCAAATAAAAGAGAGTGTATTACACACACCACTGGGGTGTGTTTCTCAAACTAATAAGTGATAGTTTAGGCATGAAACACTCCCAATTATTTAGGTATGAAACTCAAAAGAAAGTATATAGTTTAGGTGTGTTTTTGATACTTTATTTCTCTTTTTTTAAGAAAAAAATATTTAGACCCATGTTATATAAATTTCTAATCATCTATAATAGGGGGTGAAACAAAGTGGGAACAACCACCGCGATAGTCGATTTTGGCGTAAAAATATATCAATCAATCCATACCCATAATAAAATCAAAGTATAGCATCTCTAGTTCTATCAAGTCTATATGGGTCTAACGACCAACAATCTCTACTCTACAACATCGGTAAAGCCACTTGGAAATAAAAGAGTCGCCAACTAGAGTAGATATTGTTGGGTTTGAAATAATCAAAGAGTATGCGGAAGTTTACAATTGCAAATAATATCGGCGGTAAATTATATGACAAAAACTTACTATAAATGAAAATATTATTATATGATTTCGCCAATTAGCCTACATATTTGAAAACTAATAAAAAGCATAAAAATTGTAGATAGAAAACCTCTCCATAAACCAAACTCTTAGGGCCTGTTTGGAAAGTCAACCTAGTAACTGAATTATGTGTAATTGGGTGTAATTACACTATTTGACATGCTTGGTTGGCCATGTAATTACTTGGTCAACAGGTTATTGAGAGTAATTGGCAAGGGATAATTGCACTTTCAAATTCTGAGAGAGGGGCTGTGAATTCCTGGTAATTACATGGTGTAATTACAAGTTGTGATATTTTGTAAATCGATATGACTCACATTCCAATGAAGAAATATTCTAAAACCAAGGACACAACTTCTTTAATTGAGGTAGAGAGGGATGTTTTAATCGACAATGTGTAGCAAATGGAGACACAAAACTAGAGAAAACAACATACTGAGACTCCCACTCATCAAGGATGTACATATCATCAGATACATGTCATTTACCAATAATTACCTGATTTGTCTTAAGATCACGAAATAGGCAATGATCGAGAAAAAATGAAGTATGTCAATTAAGGTATATGTATTTACTGACAAAGATCAAATTAAAAATCAATTTTAATAGGCTAATTAATAAATATGATAGCGCAATAGAGGAGGTTGACTTAACAATTCAAAATCCAACACTTGTACAAATAGTTCCATCAGCTACAATGACCAAAAAGGGAGCTTTGTGTTATTGAATGCTAGAAAAATATATTGAAATTAGCAGTTATATGATTTGTGGCACCTAAATCAATCACTCATTCATTTAAAGAGGTGATACGATATGTTTCATCTAATTAACTTAGCAATTTTAATAGCCGAAGTGAATTTATTCAATGATTCTTAATATTGAGATAATTTTGCAAACTCATGTGTTGGAATTGAAATTATTTTATCAAAAAATGAATTATCCGTAGTAATAAATTCATTCTCCTATTGATCATTCTATTAATGAAATAGTAGTACTACTTATCCTCAGCAAATATTTTTCAAAAGAAACCAATTAAGTAATGCAATTTCTTAAAACAGAGCAAACAAAACCTTGATGTAATAAAGGTCAAATCCAGATCTTTGACCAATGAAACAAAACCTCGTACTTTCACGATATCTAACCGGAACTTCAAGAAGACAAAAACTACATATTAAAGATGAAACCCAGAAAAAACAAATATCAATCGAAAACAGCAAAAAATAATCTATCAAACTCCTCAGATGTTGGTAGAGAGAAGAAAGAGACAATAACTAGATCTCTTAGCCGGAAACAAGTGACTTTCTCAGATGATGGTCGGAAATAACAATAGATGACAGAAAAACAAGATCGACATAAATCAAAGTCGATCTAGACAGATATACCACTTGCCTTCGCACACACGTAGAGAAAGTGTGAATAGAATGGAGTCACCGTAATGTGAGACTCACTAGGTTAATTTTAATGTAATAGTCATAAAAAAAATTACTATTAACTTCTAGCGAAGAAATAGTGTCTCCTGGCTATGAAGATGACTCAACTCCAACTAGGTAGGGCTAACTCAGTTGAAGCTATAACCCTGACTCTGATATCATGTTACAACAAAAGTATGGAGTAATTTAAATGTATATGAAGGAAAACAATGGTTATAATTGATGTATAGAAAAGACTAATTGAGGTAACTAGATATCTAAATCCCTAAAAATCAGCTCGCATATTATATAATAAAAATAGTATAATTTTATGATTCTCTAACACGCATGTTCCCCTCTTTCCTATATTATGAATTTTCCCTCATTTTTTCATTCCAAGGTTTTTTTTTTGCTTTATCTGGGAGTTCATCAACTGTTATAGTTCTTTTTAAAAAAATAAAATCAAAACACATAAATATGGTTCAAGATATTATTCTTATTTTACTTGGTTTTTTCCACAAAGTTGTGTGTTGTTAAACACTTTAGCCCTATATATATACATGAACTATGATTCTCTAATCGTTACTACTGTTGGCTAGATAACAAGCCATGTCAGTGAACCATTTGTAAAGGAAAGAAAGCAAAGAGTAAAAAAAATGAGGGATCTATATCATCTTTATTGGTAAAATTTTCTCCTAATAAGAGTTGAAGAAGGCATAATATCCACCGTATATTTCTAATTGAATTGTAAATTTGGGAACGAAAAATTGCATTTTAAGCCCTTACTAGACCATTTATCCCACTTCCTTGAGATTTAGTTTGTTGACTCTTTATATATCAGTTGAATTTTTGAACATTATGAGAAGATGAGTACTAGTTATCCCACTTTCTGGAGAATTTCTGAATATTAGATGAGAAGATGAGTACCAATTATCCCACTTTATGTTGCATGCAGACCGCTTATTTCCTGGTGTATTGCTGCCACTAGAACAGACTTGATTAACTAAAGATGGCGCACTTGTACAATTGGCTACCTTGAAGCTTGATTCCAAAGGAATCCTTTATTAGAAAGGCTTCGGAGTAGTGTAGAACTTGATGAACAATGCAAAAAATAAACAAAAAAAAATAGAAATATATTGAAACTTTGGTTTATAACTTATGGAACAATTGTTAAGTAGATGATGTCGCATGTCCTTTCGATCATGAAGGTCTGCTTCCTTTTTTAGGGGTGAATCCTTAGGGTTTTAATGCCCAAGAATCATTACCTCTTAATTTGCATTGAATGAGTAATTTAAATGACATTTAATTGTAAATGTTGTCCGTTAACTTCTCCTTAGGGGTGACAAAAGGGTGGATTCGATCAGATTTGAATAGATTGAGTAAAAATAAATTGGATCACAATTCACACATATCAGAAATTTCACAAAGGGTGTCCAGAAATAGCACAATAAAAACTCTTTTCGAAAAGTAGAATTAGTGAGATTCGAACACATGAGCAGTACCTCATTCCAAGGAGGTGGAACCACTGGGCTACAATATCTTGTTGTGTTAAGGGTGTCCGAAATTGTTATTTAATCATTTCGTGTATCATTTTACTTGTATATACGACATTTTTTTCCGACGAAAGGTGTCCACTGACAACCATGTGGCTACGTCACATGGTTGTATGTAACATCTTGCAAATTGAAATATCTAGGAAGGAGTTAATAATTGGAAATAGTCGTTGATGAGTCCACAAATTGGACTCATTTAGGGCTTTATTTTGATAAGAATAGCGTCCTCAAATGATTATATTGTCTAAGTATCTGATGAAAACTCTTAAATTTCAGGTATTTGAAGTTTTAGTGAAAGCATGGACACTTAGGCGCAAAAAGAAACAAAAAGGCTGAAACCCGAGCATCGCCAAGCACATTTGGCGATTCATCGAAGGGATTTACTCCGCCCTTTGTCCCAGTACGTGAAGCCCTAAAGGAAAAGGATCAAAAAGGCGATGAAAGGAGCAGTCGACGCTTCACCGAATAGTTTTGCGAAGCAGTACTATACCGCCCAATGGTCCAGAACGTGAAGGTGCTGAAGGCAAGCACGAAAAGGCGATGAGACAGACAAAGAGCGAGTCGCCGAAGTCATTCGGCGACATCGACTAACTTCGCCGAAAGATCCGCCAACGCTATTTTCTGAAGTCTATAAATACTGAACTTATTATTATTTTTAAGAGTCGAGCTTTTATTTTTAATTTCCAGAATAGAATAGTACTTTTTAGATATTTTCTCTCAAGTTTGGAGAGAGTTTTTGGGAACTTGAAGAAAGGAGCTCATCTTCCCCAAGTTGGAAGTAGGTCTTCTCTATTCTTCTTCCTTTGCTTAAATTAAGGTTTAATTTCTTATACCCATTTGATTTGACTATCATTTTAGGTGTATTTTGTTATTTCTTGATGTGTGGCTAAAAACCCCCATTCTTGGGGTGTGATTTAGCAAATATGTGTTGATATTATTGTTAGGTCTTGCTTGCTGATAGGTTAGATGTAGTTTAATGGTGATTTCATCTAGTGGTTGTGGTTTAATCTAAAGGGTTTGTAGTTGCAAATACAAAGCCACACATGTGTTTTCGGCTTGCCCGAAAGGGAGGTCGCGAAACCAAGACCACTAGACTGATGGCCTAAGGAGTGGGTCGACATGAGGTTCAGCCCGAGAGGGTGAGCCCTAGTCCCATATCCTAACACTCAGCTCGAGAGAATGAGTGGGGTAAGGCGTAGACTGGTCTTCATGCGGAAAATGGGTGTCCGAGAGGAACACATTTGAAACGGGGTAAGTTGCCCGAGAGGGAACTTATTTCCATTTAAAGCTTAGCCTAGTTACTATTATCTTACAAATTTCTTATCAAAAGCATGTACCCAACTATTTATTTCAACTTGTATTGCAGTCACACCCCAAGACCATTTCCCCACACTTGATTTTCTTGTTAATTTTTGCTATTTTTACTAATTGTGACAAAAACCCCCAAATCGTTATTTCACACTATTGTGTCACCCCCTTTTATTTACTATGTTTTTACTCGTTAATATCTTTAGTTACGACTAGTTAGAGCTAAATTTTATTTTTCTATCAATTCTCAAAACCACTCCCTTGGGACACGACCCCAACCTTTAGTTGGGTTACTATACTATTAACGATCGTAGACACTCATACCATAGGTTAGTGTCGTTGGTCACGATAAGCATCAAAATGGTGCCGCTGCCGGGGAGTGGTGTTATTTGAGAATTTTTAGATTAGTAGAATTTTTGTTCTTCTTAGTTGTAGTTCACTAATTTAATTATTAGGTTTGTTCTGTTGATTGTGTAAACATTTCAAAAAGCATGAGTGTTAACGGTAGTAACGGGAGCCAAGTAGGTGTCCAAGAGCCCAACATCAATGATCCACATCTCATGGGAGGTGTCGGAGCCATCCGTCTACCTCAAGCAGAGGGAAATGCAGTGTTCCACATAACAAGCACCATGTTGCAACTTTTGCAACTAAAAGGACTTTTCAGTGGATTGGCTCATGAAGACCCACATGAACATCTTCAAAACTTCGTGGTGTCATCCCTCTATTGTCCATTAGTCACAGACAAAGGTGGATCAAGTTCAATTGTGTCAGCACACGAAGATGTAATCTTGAATAATTTTTGAGAATATCCTCGGTAACAAATTCCTCTTTATAACAATAACATTTTCTTACTCGTGACGAACTCTTTGTTTTCTTCTCGAGTAAAGGATCCTCATCAGTTAGGTGAGGCTCTACCTCCAATTTTCCAACAAACAATCTGTAGGTTTCAGCATTAAATTTGGCAAACGAGAATAGGCAACTCTCACACATCCCATGAACATCAACAAGGTTATTGCGATTTATGGCATAGAACTAATGAAGATATCCTATACTTATGATTGGGGCAAAATAATTCCCAGTAAAATTCAGCTCTTTCCTTGCCAAGAACATGATCAAGCCTCGAGCAAAGCAAACATGGAACTTGCAATTGTCAATACTGGGCAAACTTCGTGACTAAGTAGGCAAAACGACCGTCAATAAACAGAAATATCATGAGCAATCATTCAAGAAATGCTAAAGTTAAAGCTGATGTTATACTAATAGGACCTTTAATTTTTCCTTTACTATAGTCCCCCTTTACATCCATATTTGTGAAATGGTAGAATGATAATTGAACAAAACAAACAGGAAAATTTTGAAACTTACGCACAACAAAATCTGTGATGCACCCTGCAATAAAACAATAAAAAGATATGTCAAGAAAACACAAACATACTTTATATGCATGTGATTCAATTCAACTTGCACAAAAAAAAAGTTGCCATCTTTTTTTAATGAAGAATTCAATTACAGAACAATATAACAATTTTCATGTCGCACAAATTTTGTTGAACCTCATACACCATTAATATTCTTATGCCTGCAGCATAAACTCAAAGCTTATGCTTTTACATATCATACTACTCCTGCTGTTTGTCTTACTATCCCTTTTAGTCCGTCTAAAAAAGAGTGTTACTTTCTTTGTTTGGCAACTCTTTAACTTCATATTTTCACATATCATGCTTAAAACACAAGATTAATGGATCACAACATTAAAAAGCTTTTTTACTTTCTCAAAACTCTGTGTCAAGTTCAAACCAGATAAACAAATTGAAACCCAAAAGGAAAAAGGATCAAGGAAGAACTAAACTAAAAAAAACTTCTATTGGGATTTATTTTAACTAGCAAAATACTCAAATTTACATACTTTAAAGTCCAATGCCTCCACTAAAAAGCAACTCAATTGATCAAATCAATCCAAGTCAAAACCTAGTTCTCAACCAAGATCCGAAACCCCAAAAACACAAACAACATATTCCGAACATAAAAGAAACTCAACAAACAGTCCAAGAATATCCTATAAAACACATAAAAAAAATATTTTTTCCAAGAACTTAATCACCCAACATAAAAAACAAGAGAAAAAAAGATCATATGCACATATATAGCAGCAACTTCAAGAAATAAAGAAACCAAAAAAAGGAAAGCAACAGATAATAATCACCAATATAAGAAACAGAAAAGTACCTTAGAGGAAAGTCCATGATGATCCATTGGTATGTTACTAGTTACTACTGTCAATAGGAGAGATATCTCATGTCAAAATCTCAATGGCTTACCAAGTACAGCACATGGGAAGTTGAAATTTGTGATTACACCAACTATCCTAAGAGGATTCCACATCTGTGCACAAAACTTACATTAAAAGATGAAAAACTAACATACCAGGGTTTGAGAAATTCCTAATTTTAGAGCACAAATGTCAGTACACCTCCAACATCATGTGGTTAGGGCCTGTCAACAAATAAATATTGTTAACAAAAGGAAATTGGATAAGAAAAATAATCAGAAACTGCTAGCAAGGCTAGGATAACCACTCACATATCTCCACCTTCATAATAGTTGGTAAGCATGCATATCCAGTTCGCCTGAAAGAAAAACAAAGTCAATCATGTTTTGAGGCAACTCGATATAGATTTTTTCTCAAGTGAAGGATAATTATTTCAGTTCCAAAACCTGTTCTAGAAACTGAATAACATAATACCTTCTCGACCCAAGCATCCTTGTACTCCACGATATATGGATAGCTTAACTTAGCTATCAGATCCATTTGCCATAGAATAATACATACACAGATCTCATCAGTTATTAATTAGCTTAACATTGTGCAGACCTATCTACTCAACATAATATCATTCCAAGACAAAGTGAAATTTATACTATAACCTGCAGACACAAGGTTCTAAAACAAGACAATGGCTTGCACGACGATTCTGCTTCGCTTTCAAAAACTAATGACTTTTTTGAGTGAAATTGATATGATTCGATTAACACGACCCTATAGTTATTCAGTTTTATTTCAAAACTGATGAAGCTAAAATACGAGCTAGACTCCCAAAAATCATATAAAAAACACAAGAATATCAAAACCCTAAAGCTAAAATTTAGACTTTCAAAGATAGAATTTATAACCTGATAAACCCTATTCCAACAAAACCATGTTCTTAAGTCATAACTAAGACGGAAATCGTGTTCTTCAGCGAGAAGCTCTTCAGTGAGAAATCTGTGAGAAATCGTGTAAATCTGAGAGAAAAATGTGACGGAGAGACTTAGCTTCAGTTCATCTTTGACGAAGAGACTTAGCTTCAGCTCTTGACCAGTTCTTCATGTTGGGTTTTAAAAGGTGTGAATGGAAAATGAAGAGTTGCGACTTTTATGAAGAATTGTGACTTTGATGAAAAGTTGCGACTTTTATGAAGAGTTAAGACTTTTATGAAAAGTTGCGACTTTTATGAAAAGTTGTGACTTTTATGAAAGGTGGTGACCTTTCCGAAAGATTGTGACTTTTCCAAAGGTTTGTGACCTTTCCGGTAAGGCACAATAAGAACCTTTTCACACTACCCTTTGTTTTCTATAAATTGAGGAATTTCCTCTCATTTTAAATATAGAATTTTTCTGGACTTCTTCTACTACTAAATCTAGTATTCTAAGTGTACTTCACTGCCGTTGAGTGGCTCGCTGACACCAGCGCTTTGGGTATCAATACACTGGTGATTGAGATCATTCTATCCTGGGAGGACATATTCCAAATCAAACCTCAGATACTAGAGGGGAATAATTTCCTTAAGGGGACACTGTGCATTCAGTGGGATTGATCTTCTTTCTATTTTTCCAGATTCTGGTATGTGTTACAAATTTTAAATTTGTGAATTAATTTATGTTCTTCTGTTCTTCACTGGTTCGTTAAACTTTGGTAACTTCGTGTTTCTGCAAAGTTTGTTGGAATTAGTAAGATTCTTTAAACACAGATTGACAACAATTCTTTTTTAAGGAAAAATATTTCGTATATTTTTTCTAATCTGTTTCTGATTCTAGTTTCTCTACTAGTTTTAATTTTCTAGTTGTGAAAATGTTCTTAAACTTTATTGTGTCTTACCAAGTTCTTCAAAGTTTTGTTCTAAGTATCTTAGGAATACAAGACGAGTAACAATCTTAAGGAAATTATTATACTGTTGGTATTTCTTGTATTCTGCTGATTGAGAGAAACAGATCATGGAAGTAGAAGTTTAAGGCATTACTTCTCCATAATTAGGTGCTTTGTTTAGCAAGGTCGAAGTGAGAATGTACAGAAAAAATTGGTGCTATTCCGGTTAAAGATTACACCAGGTAACCTTATTATTTATCTAAGGAGGAAAATAGTTTCTAAGAGTTAACAATTTTGATTTTTTATCATTTGTATCTTTGAAAAAAGATCTGCAAACCATTTGTTGTGGAATGAATTTTTCTTGGCAAATAGTATTGCCTTTAAAATTCTTTAGTTTGCAAAATGAGAGATGCACATTTTTGTTTGATAAAATAGTATGTCAAAATGTTATAGTTGGAAGACTATTTGAAAAGAAAAACATTTCCATGTGATAAAGAATATGTTTAATTCTGTTTGGAGACTTTAAAAAAAAAAAAAAAAAACTTTTGTAGTTTTGTACTCCATGTGAAATTTGATTGTGTCTGATTTTTGTAGGCTAAAAACTTTTGTAGTTTATTACTCTGGATAAATCAGACTATGCAATTGGTTTGAAAAATTATGAAAACTTCACATAATAAGTCAATGTTGTACTTTTGACTTTCTATAAACTCACTGTTATATAGAAACAAATTGTACAAATTTTTTTGTCTTTATTGTTAGTATTCTAAATACTAAGTGGTATGTCTATTTGTGATAGATGGAAAAATACCAGTGACTTAGAGCTTGTGATTTTGTGCCTCTATGAATGAACTTTGGCACTATGTAAATATTGTCAAAGAGAATTGAAGCAATATAATTCTTTTGTAGAATAATATTTTCAAAAGAGGTTTCATAGTGCCAATGACATTTTGATAGTCTCGGAAAATATGTGGAAAAACTATTTTCAAATACTTGAAAAATATTTTTGAGATCATATTTAAAATGTGGGGGTTCTTTGCTTATGACAAAGATAAAATTAGACTTGGTGTCTAATTTAATTTTGGAGCAAAAGATATGAAATTCAATGATACTTTTGTATTGTGTTAGACCCACAAAATTCTTGGAGTATATTTGGTATTGTGGTTGTTGAGTTTCTCTATTACTAGTATATGGTGTGACTAGTATGAAACTACCAAATTCTATATATACTTGTTCAAAATAATTGTGTTCTTTTATGAAAAAGTGTCACTTAAAATGTTGTGATTTTTCATGAAAAGATATGTCTATTATAATAAAAGTATTTGCATAGACATGAATATTGGTGAATAGTCATTTGTTATGTTCTGTAAAAGTTGGACTATATTGCCTTTATTGGACCCGATGAAACTTTGTTCATGGGTAGTTCTATAACAATCAAATTGAAAGTTATGGAAAGTTCCTTCTGAAAAGGACATTTGACAAGGTGATGACTCTAAACGATGTTTGTATCACACAAAATTGTAAGAAATAGGAACAAAATATTAGTGAGAAAAAAGCTACCTCGCGAAGAGCTTTTCAAACTCAATATTTTTATTTGTTCTTACTTGCTTGAGTCAAAGTTTGTGACATGAACACTTGAGGCATGTCAATTACAAAACCTTATAAGGAAAACTGATTAACTTAGAAGTTTTGTCTAACTTTGAGTGCAATAAATAAAAATGTCATGTTTGTGTGGAGTCTAAGTATGCTGAGCATTCTTATAAATATTTTGAAAGGAATTCTAATCCCTTAGAGTTGATTTACACTAACATTTGCGATATGAAGTCAACACCATCTCGTGGTGGAAAAAAGTATCTCATAACTTTCATTGACAATTGCATTAGAAATGACTGTGTCTATTTGCTGAATGGTAAGGATGAAGCAATAGAAATGTCTAGACAATATAATATCGAAGTTGAAAATCAGTTGGGAAAAAGATAAGAAGTGATAAGAATGGAGAGTATAAATCTCCTTGTGCAGAAATATGTTTGGAAAGTGGAATTATCCATCAAACTACTGCCCTAGTCACTTCAATCTAATGAAAAACCGAACGTTGAAAGAAATGATGGATGCATTATTTATAAGTTCGGGTTTACCACAAAACTTGTGTGGAGGAACTATCCTTACTGCAAAAGGGAATGACAAAAAGTTATGTCTTTTCAGAAAGAAAGCAATTTTGTTTGCTCAGGACACAATCTATTCCATATGAGAAATGGAAAGGAAGGAAATCCAACTTGAAATATTTCAAAGTGTGGGGGTGTCTAGCCAAAGTCCAAGTTCCTATTTCTAAAAGGATTAAAATAGGACCTATGACTATGGATTGTAAAATTAGACTTGAGTAGTCTAGTGAAGGGTCTAAAAGACCTTGGAAAGGAAAAGGAGAATGTACTTAATAAAGAGTTTCAGAGGCGTAGTAAATGTCAAAGGAAATTTACTTCCTTTGAATATGATTTTGTAACATTTCTTGTGTCTTCTGTAGACTCATCCTTTTGGAAAGATGGTGTCAATAGTGAGGTTGATGAAATCTTGAGCAACCATATTGGAAGTTAATTGGTCTTCTTCTAGAAAATAAACCTTTGGGTTCAAAGTAAATCCTCAAAAGGAAAATGAAAGTCGATGGAACTGTTGACAAATATAAAGCAAGACTTTGTGTCAAAGGCTTTCGACAAAAACAAGGTTTTGAGCTTGTCGATATATACTCGTCAGTAACAAGAATTACATCCATTCGGATGCTAATGTTATTAGTTGTGGTATATGACATCCAAATTCATCAAATGAATGTGAAAACAACCTTCTTAAATGGAGAATTGGAGAAAGAAAAAATTACATGGAACAACCTGAGGAGTTTTGTGGTTCCTGGTAAAGAAAAGAAAGTGTGCGAACTTGTTAAGTTATTTTATGGACTAAAACAAGCGGCCAAACAATGACATAAGATATTTGACCAAGCTATGTTGGTAAATGGATTTAAGAATGATGGAAGTGATAAATACGTTTACATTAAAATCACTAGGTCATTGTTTGTTTGTATAATTGGTGATATGTTGATTATCAATAGAGACACTAATGACATAAATGCTACTAAACGTATGCTAGAAAAGCAAGTTTGGAATGAAAATCTTGGAGTTGCTGATGCGATCTTAGGTATAAGAATCCTTAGAACTCCAAGATGTTTAGCATTGTCACGGTCTCATTACATTGAAAAAGTACTTGACTAGTTCAAATATTTGGATTTTAATATTGTCAAGACTACAATAATGTGAGCTTTACACTTCAAAAGAATGAAGGTGAAAGTGACTCACAATTGGATTATACTAGAGTATTGGGAAGTATGATGTATATCAAAAAGTGTACGCGATCAGATATAGCTTGTTCTATTAATAAACTGAGTCGGTTCACAAATAATCCCAATTAAACTCATTGGATGAAAATGAAAAGAGTTTTGGGGTATTTAAAACATACTCAAAACTATGCCTTGCATTATACAAATATCATACAGTATTGAAAGAATATAGTGATGTAAATTGGATCACCGGGATCAAATAGAGTAAAATCCACGAGTGGATATGTATTTAGTCTTGGTGGAGGAGCAGTCTCTTGGAAATTTTCCAAAAAGACATGTATTGCTAGCTCTACAATAATCTCTGAGCTAGGTGCTCTAGATAAGGTCGGTGAACAAGTTGAAAGACTCCGGAATTTCTTGATAGATATTCTTTTTGGCCCAAACCTTTGGCATCAGTATGCATACACTTTGATAGTCAAGATGCAATAGGTAAGGCATGGAGCATGATGTATAACGGAATGTCTCGTCATATAAGACATAGACATGATATCGTTAGAAAACTACTCTCTAGTGGAATTATCACAATTGACTATGTAAAGTCAAAGGATAATGTGTCGGATCCACTTACAAAAAGGCCTAACTAGAGAGAAAGTTGAAAGATCATCTAAGGGAATGGATTTACGGCTTAGGACAAGTTATCATGGCGGTAACTCTATCTAGCAGACTGGAGATCCCAAGAGCTAGATTCAAGGAGAAAAACAAAGTTGTGACTGACGGTTCGGCATTGTCAACTAACTCAATCTATTCTCATGATGAAGACAATGCTCAGGAACAAGGATACATCATTAAGGCTTGTTATAGAGTTAATAAAGCTTAATATTTTTAATGATTTGCTAAGTTTGGCAGATTTGACCAAATAGTGTATCTACGCGATAACACGGTTAGAAATCACCTATGTGAGCGTGAAGTGTAAGCCGTTTCAAAGAGGATGATTGTCAAAAGCCCATCTCTCTATACACTCATGAAACCAGGAGGTGTTCATGGCTGAAACGAACACAACCGTAAAAGTCATAATCGGTAAAGGGTTAATTGTGTGACATATGGTTGTCTAGGTATACACCAAAGCTCGACGGTTCAAAGATATCTCATCTACCGATTGACCGAGTATATCCGACATATGTTCACTACGGAAAGTCTAAGGGGAAACCTACTTATCCAGATGCAATTAATTCTTGCTTGTAAAGTACACATACTTGTCCGTTTCTTTGTCTTGGAGTCATTCCCCATTCATGCGGGGGATTGTTGGGTTTTAAAAGGTGTGAATGGAAAATGAAGAGTTGCGACTTTTATGAAGAGTTGTGACTTTGATGAAAAGTTGCGACTTTTATGAAGAGTTAAGACTTTTATGAAAAGTTGCGACTTTTATGAAAAGTTGTGACTTTTATGAAAGGTGGTGACCTTTCCGAAAGATTGTGACTTTTCCAAAGGTTTGTGACCTTTCCGGTAAGGCACAATAAGAACCTTTTCACACTACCCTTTGTTTTCTATAAATTGAGGAATTTCCTCTCATTTTAAATATAGAATTTTTCTGGACTTCTTCTACTACTAAATCTAGTATTCTAAGTGTACTTTACTGCCGTTGAGTGGCTCGCTGACACCAGCGTTTTGGGTATCAATACACTGGTGATTAAGATCATTCTATCCTGGGAGGACATATTCCAAATCAAACCTCGGATACTAGAAGGGAATAATTTCCTTAAGGGGACACTGTGCATTCAGTGGGATTGATCTTCTTTCTATTTTTCCAGATTCTGGTATGTGTTACAGATTTTAAATTTGTGAATTAATTTATGTTCTTCTGTTCTTCACTGGTTCGTTAAACTTTGGTAACTTCGTGTTTCTGCAAAGTTTGTTGGAATTAGTAAGATTCTTTAAACACAAATTGACAACAATTCTTTTTTAAGGAAAAATATTTCGTATATTTTTTCTAATCTGTTTCTGATTCTAGTTTCTCTACTAGTTTTAATTTTCTAGTTGTGAAAATGTTCTTAAACTTTATTGTGTCTTACCAAGTTCTTCAAAGTTTTGTTCTAAGTATCTTAGGAATACAAGACGAGTAACACTTCAAACTTAGCTTCAGCTCTTCAGTTCATTAGAGAAACGTGTGTTCTTCAGTTCATCAGAGAAAAACATACTTTTCTGATTTGGGGAAAACAAAGTTTTAATATTTTATAAATTATTATTTTTGCCCTATAAAATTGGGGGGAGAGTTAAAAATGTTGGAGGGAATATAATATTTTAGGGAAAATTTTAAGGCCACACTAGTAATGTGTTGTTTTTAAAATTATAAAAATAGGACACTTTAAAAGTGTGGCCATATATGTAAATAGTCGTTGTCAGTTATATCATATTTTAACAACGCTTATAAAATGTAGCTTATACCATTAAAGAGTACACTTTGGAAGTGTTGCCAATATTATCGAAGCTAAAAGTTAAAAACTCGGGCTACGCTTTAAAAGTGTTCCCAAAAATTTTTTCGGCAACACTTTACAAGCATTGTCCAGAATTAGTGTGGTTGTAGGCCTAAAATATTGTAGTGGGAGTTCCCATAAACTCCAACAAAAGTGTAACAACGAACTAAACAATGTGGAAGAAATAACCTAGAACCTGAAAGTCGATGTACCAAAACATCTAAAGTTCAACAAGTCTAAACAAGAAGGGATGCAATACCAATCTAATGAACTAATCAACTAACTAGAACACAGTCTATGTTCGAAATGTGGACATAGACGAAGGAGAACCCATGGCAGCCTGGAAGAATTGGCTCACCCTTGAATTCGAACAACGATCACTGATCTCCTAAAGGGGGTCTGTCAGTAGCCACTTGAAGATGCCTTGTACTCAACAAAAATAAGAGCAAGTGCAATATCAGTACACAACCACAATGTACTGGTAGGATCACGCGGCTATCCCACTAAGTGCAACGTACATAAGTCATCACAACAATATAATCACATGCATATAACGAACTTATACAATATTATCAACATATACGAACAATGAACAACTTCACATTTCTCAAGATACGCAATTATATCAAATCATTGTCCTCTCATGGAACCCAAACCCAAACAGTTAGCATACCGGAACGTGGTACCCAATCCCATAATTATTCCAAAACGTGGTAACCGATTCCATAGTTATGCCGGAACGTGGCAACTGATCCAAGTTAGTTATGTCAGAATGGCAACCGATCCAAGTTAGTTATGCCGGAATGTGGCAACCGATCCATTCAACACATCACAATCACAATCACAAGTATATCCTCAAGATCATACAATTAAGTCATGATTTCATGGTAATCATCATTCATCTATCTCATTTACAACAAGTGTGATCAATAATGCAACATTCATATACGTGCAAGTAACATAATGAAGCAAGAACAAACATACATCACACAATCATAGCATCACAACCATCACCTACCTCGAAACAAGCTTGAATCCCTAAGAAACTTGATCCTTCCCTTTCCGGATTCTATCCTCTTGTTCTTGGTCTAGAAATAATCAATATAATACGGTAATCAATAAACAACCACTAATTACCCTAATTACTAACAATTCTATGAACCCTAGATAAAACCCATGATCCCAATTATCCAAATTAGGGTTGTTTCCACCATAGAATCTATAACAAAACCCTCCCCCATCAATATTCACCCATTCTATTACGTTCTACGGATCGAAAAATGGATTCGGAGAGTGAAAAGCTTACCTTTACCCTCAAGAACGGTGAAAAATGAGTAGGAGTCGCCTGGGGTTCGTTCCATAGCTCTAAAAATTGAAAAGTGCCAAATAAGGTTGTTTAGGGGCTTATTTAAGACTTTAAGTTGCGTATGGCCCGCCACAGCGGCCACCACCACGCTACAGCGGCCCCGCCAAAGAGACCAAAATCCCCGCCAAGGCGGGTTGCACGAAACATAGAGATATTTAAAGAATTTCAAAATCCCCATTTCACAACACACCTTTAACCAACGACGCTCAGAAAATTCCCTTTACATTAAGATCGATTCCGGAAGTTCTACTCGCCCGAATTCAATTCCGTAAAGTCGTACGGGTTCCTTAACGAGTTATCTAACTACTCATGTAATCAAAATCATAAATAATTCACCCGATTGTTAACATATTTCCATGCACCTTAAAGACTCCGATTTCGTCCAAATCTGGACTAGGTTGGGAAAATCTAAATACTACGAAAAAGTTTTCCGGCTCCAAATTTTCCCCCGTTGGCTTTTCGATAACGACGGGAACATGTCGTTACATATGAAATCGTGAAATGCTTGATTTCCTTTTGATTACAGGTATGTGTTCAAGGCCTATATCTATAAGAGGTTTAAGATATCAATCCTCTAAAATATAATTTAACGTGATTGCGTAGATATAAGAGTTTGTATCAGGAAAAATTTCACTCATTTTTTCCGTGTCTTTTAAAAAATCATCACAAAAAATAATTCGAACTGTATGTTATTTAGAGCTTCAAAATTACTACTAATTTGTTTTTGTATAAGATAATATTTACATTAAAAGGAATGACCAGTGAGAACAAGTTAATAAATAATATTTAAGAAAATTCAGATAATTATATAGCGTAACAACAATGTGCAAAAATCATTTTTTTCGTTTGATAATCCAAAAGTTATGCACATGACATTATGATAAAATATTATTATAATTAGTAATGATGAATTTAGAGAAAAAAAAACTTTTAAAATGGTTATTCCTTCCTAAGTGGCAAAATCAACTATTTGATTAGAAAATAAATTAAAAATTAAAACAATTAATGAAAAATAAAAAGAATGAAAAATACACATAATAAAGGGATGGTAAAAAATACGTAGGTAAATTACTCTTGTTTTTTTTTTTTGAAAAAAAGAAGAAGATAAAGATAGAAAAAATAATAACCTAAATATCCTCACCCACTTAACTTACCCAACTACCCTAATCTCTTAAAACCAACTATATATTTTAATCTTCTACCTATATAATAGGAAAGACAAAAGTGTCACGTATCAACATCACAAGAAAATTCAATTTGGAGTTTTAAAAAAATAAATTTAAATATTTCAAATCTACATTTTGCAAAAAAAAAAAAAAAACCATGTCATCAATAGAAATGTTTTCAAATTATCATTTTTAAAAATAATAAATTTAAAATATAATAAATCGTATTTTACAAAAATAGTGTTAGATGTCATCATCAAAATAATTATCAAAATTTTCGGTTTTAATATTTTTTTTAAAAAAAATTATCTTCAAAAAAGAAATAATTTTAATTTGATAAATAATTATACAATATATATGTCACATAAAACTATCAAAAACAAAAACGGATAATTATATATTATTAATAATTTGTATATTGTCTCAAAACAATATTTTTATTGATTAAAAAAAACTAAGATATTACAAAACATCTAATGCGCGTTGTTTCTATCTCATTTCTCTCTTTCTGTATGTAAATTTTGCTTATTAATTAATTTGTAGTTTTTTAAAACCTTTAAACTTATCAATAAAAATAATAATTTTAACTTCCTTTTTTTTAAGAGATAAGATGATTTTTAACTATCTTTATTAATCTTAACAATATTTTTTTAAGTGACAAAATGATTTGCAACTATTCTTATTCATCTTAACATTAAATATATATATTTTTAAAAAATATATTGATAAATAATTTTGAAATTAAAGTATGTTGATCTCAAGTTATGGAGTAGATATTATTTCTTTAGAATCCTAACATATTTAGAAGATTTTCATAAAATGGATGATGTCTTGCAAAATTCTATTTTCAAAATTTCATTTTATCAACTTTATTCTTATCATTTTTAAATTGTCATTCTATCATATAAAATGTCCCCACATGTATTTAAATCTAAGATAATAATTAATATTATTGCTTTCAAATTTTTTAAATTAGAATTGATTTGAAATGAATTATCACATATTTTCACGTTATATGTATAATAGCATGTTGGTGGTGCTTATAATTTGTTATCTTTATCTAATTAATATTAAAAAATGAAATTAATCATTTATTTAAAATTTTAACACTAAATCCTAAAATCATCTGGCATTGTTAAGTTATAAGTATTTACTAAAGAATAAATTCTACAACATATTTAGAAAGACTAAACAAATCTAAAAATTCATAAAATAAAAGAAGAGGCTTATAGTAAATCAAAAGAATAGAAGATGATTCATTTGTTTTTAGTTTTTTCTTTGCACCTAAAATAATTTATTTTTCTGTGAGAAATATTAATTTGATAATTTGTTTCATGTGGTATATATTAATTTGATTATAGAATCTTTTTTTTAATTGATCATTGTAATTTATTATTTTTTACATCCTTATTTTATGAAATTACTAGTATACGTGCCCGTGCGTTGCGCGGATGATTTAAAATGTAATAATTTTATAATTAAAAATAACTAATAAAATATATAATGCACTTAATAATATATTTAATTTATTATAATAACAATATAATAATACAAATCATTAACTTGTGTATTTGAGCAATATTAAATTTACATTATTAGTACACAATTTAAGTTATTGTAATATAATATATAAATATATATATATATATATATGGATAGTTATCTTTGAATTCAAATTTAAAAAGTTAAAAATTGAAAATTAAAAACTTATAGTATATTTTAAAATTTCAATTTTCAACTTAATTTAATTTTGTTATATATATTGTGAATAGTCTTAAATTTGCTAAATGACTTATAATAGTGATATTGTTCAAGATAGAATTCAACGCTAGCTAGATATAGATAAATATTATTTATCTTAATTCAAGTTTAAATTTTATTTCTCATAATATTATTTTTCAATTTTGAAATTTGATTGTCCTTTAAAAGTAATATTATGAAAACATAACTTAATGTCTTCTATGTTATGATAGTGATAGAGACAATTCCTCATTTATCTTGTGCTAAGGTTGAAAATCTGTAAAAATAAATAAATAAATAAATAAATAAATACATAATAATAATAATAATAGAAGACATTAAATATTATTTATAATAACATTATACTTTTATTATTATTATTATTATTATTATTATTATTATTATTATTATTAGTTCTATTTTTTTAGATAAAAGGTTATATCTTATTAAAAAATATTTATTTTAAAATAAAAAAATCTGAAATAAAACTTAAAATATTAAATGATATTTAAATGATAAATTTTAAAAGAAACTTCCATACTTGGGGTTTCTAAAATAAATAATTTTAATATAAAAGTTCTTCAATTTGTTTATAGTTGGGTATTTTTTTTATTCAAAATAAAGATTAAAACACCATATTTTTTTCCATATGTGCTTTTTTTTATAAAAATAAATCATTTTAATTTTAAAGTTCTTCAGTTTGTTTAGAAGTGGGAGTGTAATGGGAAGTTTTAAAACTTCCTATTTAGTTGGATAATTATTACTTATTTTTTCAAAAAGATTAAAAGGACATATTTAATTGGATGGTTTTTTATTAAAAAAAAAATATACATTATTATTATTATTATTATTAGTTTACGTTAAACATAAATTTTATTATTATTGTCATTATTATTAGTTTGGCTTTTTTTATATATAAGTAAAGATAGAACTTATAGATTATAGGTTATATTAAGATAATTACTGATAAAATAAAAGATTATCAACACAGTTTTTCATTGATTATCTGACTCTGTAGTAAAGGATGGAGAGTTATGAAATTGTTTTAATCTAAAACTATTTTTTCCATTCATGTGTGTAGGAAATTTTAAAGTAATAATAATTAAGATTAGATTAAAATATATAATTATGCATAAGAGTATAATCCGAAATTGATTTTGTTTTCACACATATTTTTTTGATTCGATTTTTAATAGTTAATAAATTAATTTTATATAACACATAAGTAATAACAATAGGTTTTATGTTTCAAGCATGCATTTATAATATAATTTTTTTATGCAATTAAAATTAAACTTCAATGAATTAAAGTATAAAATATTGAGAACTTCTTAAATTATATATCAATTAAAATAAAAATAAATTGTTAAATTATGTTTATAATAACATTATACTTGGATTATTATTATTATTATTATTATTATTATATTATTATTATTATTATATTATTATTATTATTATTATTATTATTATCATTATCACTATCACTATCACTATCATTATCATTATCATTATCATTATCATCAGTTCTATTTTTTTTAGATAAAAGGTTATATGTTATTAAGAAAATATTTATTTTTAAATGCAAAAAAAAATAATCTGAAATAAAACTTAAAATATTAAATGATATTTAAATGTAAATTTTAAAAGAAACTTCCATACTTGGGGTTTTTAAAATAAATAATTTTAATTTAAAAGTTCATCAATTTGTTTAGAAGTAGGAGTGTAATGGGAAGTATTAAAACTCCCTATTTAGTTGGGTATTTTTTTAAATTCAAAATAAAAATTAAAAACCCATAATTTTTTCCATACGTGGTTTATTTTAAAATAAATAATTATAATTTAAAAATTCTTCAATATATTTAGAAGTGAGAGTGTAATGGGAAGTTTTAAAACTTCCTATTTAGTTGAATAATTATTACTATTTTTTTTCAAAATAAAGATTAAAAGGACAGGACATATTTAGTTGGCAGTTTTAAAATAAAATAAAATAATGCATTATTATTAGTATTATTACATTATTATATTATTATTATTATTAGTTTAATTTAAACAGAAGTCTATTATTTTTTTTTTTTATTATTATTATTATTATTATTATTATTATTATATTATTATTATTATTATTATT